>NC_072738.1:138247081-138397018 GCF_026930045.1 Uloborus diversus
AGGGTTAAAAATACATTTTATTGTCAGGTGAGGAGGTGGGAGGTTTTTTGGCATAGACAGATTGAAATCTTTAATTTGAGAAGGTTTATGGAAAGCATTTTGGCGGGCGCTCTTGTTCAGGGACGTTGCTACTACTCCTCGAAAATAAGCAGCTATGATTGGCTAACGTATTCTACTCCAGTAGGGACTACTTATTGGCAAAATAATCGCTCATTTTGGCGAAAAACTTCTAATTCTACAGGAAATAAATTACATGACGAATTATACAGTTGAGTAATATTGTCGGTTGCCATTTTTTTCTTGCGTAAAGAGAAATACGCTCGGAATCAATATTACAAAAGCTTTGAGGCTTTGTCGTAAGCGAAAGCATTTTAAATGTTTCCTTTTTGATTACCTATTCTTTAAGAAATGCTGATGTGTATGAGAATTTCGTGGGATCCTCATTGCGATGAGGACTTTCCTTGAATTTGTTTATTTCCTTTTTTTGTGGGGGGGGGGGGAATGTACTAGTACTAGTTCTCATGGGTTTTCGAACTAGTATTATAGAGTAGAGTCCCTAGATTTTTAGAGGGCGTAAGGGGTTAAGAGCTATGCATTGGAAAGAAGATCTCTTAATACTCTAATGGAGACTTTTGGGGAATGTTTTTCTTTTTATAATATAGCTTGAGTTCTTGAGTATTAAATGTCACCATTCACAGGGATGCCCACCTAGGGGGAGGATCATGGCATTTTTAGGGGGTGCTTTTAGGGGTTTTTTCATTCGGGGGGGACTCTTGCTCGGGTGTTTTTTGCGATTTTGAGGAGTTGCGCCCTTGCCCATCGGGGATGAGCACCCCTGTCATTCAAATGAAGATTTTCAGGGACTACTGTCCTTAATTTGATGCGTTGCTTGAACAGGACCGTTGACGTTATTTAGGAAGAAATATACGCGGAGAGAGAGAGTTCATGGTACACAGGCTGCTTTAACTAGGTTTTTTAAGGGGCTAGTTTTAAGTGATATGTTTATCCTCATTTTAGAGGGACCCTTTTTACGGAGGGGGGGGGGGACTCCGGCCATAGACGCCCATATGGGTGGCAAGTGAGGGCTCAAGCCCTCCCCCCTTAGAAATCACAGAGGTGTCCCCTAAGGGCAAGGGCGCACCCCTCTCAATATTGCGCTCCTCCCCCCCCCAAATGAGAAAAATACGCCTCCTTATAAATATTTTAATGGCGCAGTCTGCTCCATGAACCCCCCCCCCCCAGGTGAGCACCCTCGGAAATCAGAACTTCCTTGGTTTTAGCACTTTTTAAATGTATTAACATTTCTCTAGCTACTAATGAATAAGTTATTAGAAATGTCAAATGTTTAATAACTCTAATCTGTACAGAAATCGGTTTCCACGGGGAAAATATATCCTGCTACACCATGGAGAAAATATCTGGGCCCGCTCTTCACAAAATGTTGCATATGAGTGCCCATTTTCCGGGATCACAATGATATATCAATATACTCTGGTGTTAAATGGAGTTAGGACATCGCTCATGAGAAAGATTAGGCACTCTTGATACTATTAAACTGTTTCTTCATTCCAAGATTGTAACTTTTGGGGATTAGGAGGTGTCGACGCCCCTCCCCCCCCCCCCCCGTCATAAAAAAATTTTTGGACTAATGTCAACTACAGTGAAACCTCTGAATAGCGGACAGTTAAGGGACCAGAAGTTTTGTCCGTTATTGGGAGGTGTCCGCTATTAGGAGGGATTACTTAATTTTCCTTTTTCAAAATGGGCTGTTGTTCCCTTTGTAGAACACAATCGAAACAATTGCGAAAGGCGTAATACATTTTACGTCAAGTGTAATTAATCTGTTTTTCTTTACTAATAATAAAGCTGAATGTCTCTCGGTCTGGATGTCCAGAGGATGTCTTGATCTCTGTGACGCGCATAGCGCCTATAGACCCCCTCCCCCAACCTCCCACTTTTTTGGTTAATTTATTTATTTTATCTCGAGTATCACTAATGCATGATTGACAATTGGCAATCTGACCTTGAATAGGGGTAAATCTTTTTCATGTCTAAAAATTAAACAACCCAAGGAATCCACGGCGCCATAAAACCGGCTTCTACCGGCGGGTGCCGGTTTGCTCATTTGCATCTTCCGAGAGCCCCAGTTAGAAAAAGCGCCCAGTTTCCTCTTTTTTAACCTTAACTTTTGAATAGTTATTGTGTATAAAATTCATTAAAATCTTAAGAAAACGTACGTTAATTGTTAGACTGACATCAGTTTTCACTCATCTGCTTCAATACTCTTAAAACCAGCTGTAACAAAATTATGACTTTTTCTCTTTTTCATTTTTTGCTGCCCGCAAAATGTCCCATGTCTTTTATTTCTTTTTTTTTTCTGCCCCCCAACTTTTAAGCCCCAATCGCCGCCTCTGCCCATTACCATCGTTTTAATTCCAAGAAACAGTGATAAGAAAATGATGGGGGGGGGGAGGATGAAAAGCTTTGTAAGGCAAGCAGTTACAAAGATATTCTGTGAAAAGAAAAGAAACCGGAAGTGCAACGATCGCAAGGGAATTTTTTTGTGAAATGACTGTCCGTTATTCAGAGTGTCCGCTATTCAGAGTGAATTACATGGAATGGCCTATATTGAGGGACTGGGACTTGCAGAAATGTCCGTTAATTAGAGGTGTCCGTTATTCGGGAGTGTCCGTTAAGGGAGGTTTCACTGTACTATATTTTATCTTAATGAATATTGGCAAGGTCAACACTATTCCGAAACTGTTGACTTTTTTTGTTCAGCAACATTTTTAGTATTTCTTCAGGAGAGAAATCCGACTCCGACTTTGTATGCATATCGCGCGTCAGCATTACGTTAACGTCATATGTTCCTAAGCATGAATCTTGCTTTGTAACCGTGGTTCTGAGCTACGCACAGACAGCACAGCTTATTTGGACGATATAGTTATGAATCCCCTACTGTATATATGCACAATGGGAGAGGGGAGCATGAGTGTCCTCGGCTCCAGGGCTGGATCTGCGCACCTGCAGACCCCGCGGTGCAAGGGGCCCAACGTCCCAAGAAATTGGGGATGAAATTGAAAAAAAAAGTTAATTAAATAAATAAAAAAATACACAAAAACTTAATTACGTCACACACATACTAAGAGCCCTACAGATTTTGGGGCACAAAATTTATAGATCCGGTCCTGCTCAGTTCAAAGTAAAATAAAAAACAGAGCCCCTGATGGTCAAGAAAAAAATTGGGCCTATCAATAGAGGACCACCAGAGCTTGAGTTTTCCTTCAATCGGAGACTACCCTCCTTTAAGACTAAACTGTCCAAATAACGGGCCTGATCCCCCCCCCCCCCCACGACTATATGGCCTATTGTGGCAATTGTCCCTGATAAAAAAAAGTACTTTGTGCTGATTAACTAATACGAATACAACGTCCGCAGCCAGCAGGGTCGGATACAGAAAAATCATTTGGAGGGGGTACGGAAAATTGAATAGCCCCCTCCCCTGCCCCACCTTCGATGTTTCATAATTAAAGTTTTAATGACTTTATTTCTCCTTTATCTAGGAATTTACTTCGAAGTACATGAAAATTTGGCACTAATATACTTTTAATGTGGACCGAAAACATCTTTAATGTTTCAAGCCATTTAAATACTAAACCCAATATAATGTCACCGAGATGCTAGACAATGAGCAGTTTTTACTCAGGAAACATTTGCCATTAAGATTATAACACAAGGGCAAGGTTATTAAATTAACCCATACCTCACTTGAGTTTTTTAAATTAATTTATAAAGAAAATCATAACATATAAGTTTTACTGAAGAATTCAGAAACTATTTTTGTGTGAATTTCAAAACAATTGCTGATTTGTTCTTTAGGCGCGCCTACAAATTAAAAAAGAAAAATTAAAAAAATCAAAATAATTATTGATTCCATCAAAGAAGAATTAGTGGACGAATCGCGATAATACGGTCCCTTGAATTCGAAATTAGTGAGTTAAATATATTCTGCAACTCTGAGCCTCTGACTCCAGTAATACTTCCTTAGCAAGCAAATATGCTGTGTGTGTTTTGTGTTCTTTTTAATTAACTACGTAAAAAATGCAAAAGAAAAGTCAATTAAAATGTAATAAATGAAGTAGTGAAATTAATTCATCCTTTGGGGGGGGGGGGACTCCCAGCCAGTGCAGCGTAGATTAGGGTTGGTGACAAAACCCCTACTGGAACGTTGGTCCAAAAAAAAAAAAAAAAAAAAAAAAAACCTCAAAACCATTTATTCCTAGAAAGAAAAAAAGTGCGATTTTTCCGTTTATGTCATAGTTAGGAACAACTACCTTAGCGCATTACAGAAGTGGGAAAAGCAGATTCTGTATGTCGAATTTGGAGTTTAGGTTAGGGTAGGAAAAAAAAAAAAAAAAAAACGCCAAGAATCTTTTCACGGATTAATTGGTAAAATAAATTTAAGTGATTGATATGCTAATTAATGGACGTATCTCAACTCCACATCAAGGAAAATTGATATTCCGTTGAGATTCTTGAGTCATTAAATACAAAATTAACAAAAAAATTTATTTTCCTTTTTTCTTCCAAATATAAAATATGTATACACAAACCCCAAATAATGAGGAAATTAATAAAATATTTATAAACAAATAAAAATTTTATGTTTTAAATATTTATTTAGCGAGACTAATTTTCGTCGTCATGGTTACAAATCGTCTGCATTCAAGGCTTACCTCAAATAGTTTTTGCATTAAGTTTTTTTTTTTTTTTGTATAAAATCAAGTATTTTTGGGAAAAACATCTAAAAATACTTAATTCTGGTAAGGATAAAGGTATAACATTATACGCTGTAAGTATAATCTTTATGAAAAGTGCACGAGTGCAATTTGGTCATATCTTATCTTTATTACCCCATCCTAATTACTAGTTTTTTTTAATGAAAATGCCTCGTTTTACCTAACCTAGAAAACCACTGGTCATGATATGAGCGTGAATTTGTCCTCTACTCCCATTCTATATATAGAAACAAGAAACTCAACGAGTAGGGTCCTATCGCAATTCGTGACTTCAAGAAACATAATTTGAATTCAAGACGTCAAAATTCAAATGAATGGCAGGGGCTTTTTTTTTTCTTTTTCAAGTTACAACAATTTATACGTTTTCAAGTAAAATTGAAATCAAAGTTTATGTGTGGTCTTTGTATTACTGTGGGGTCTCTTGACCAGAATGTGCTACGCTGCAAATGCTTGAAAAAAAATGACAAGAATCTTGAAAAAGAGATTAAAGAAACAAAATTTTGAAATCTAAGAAATCATGGCTAAAACTATAACAAGTGAAAATGTGTGAGGGCTATCAGCTAAAAACAGATAATTATAAATCATGTATTAATTTGAAAAAGAAATTCATATTTTCTCTAATATGCACACTTGAAGGATCCACGAGCAGTGCATGTCTGAAACAATTTCTTTTACTCATCATTTGTCCTAACATAACTGAACCAACACTTATTAGCAATATTATCAACCAAACTTCAAATGATTAAAATGTTTTTTTTCCACCACACTTCTAAGATTTATATGAAATGGCTAGATGTAGCTGTTAAAAAATACATAGTAGCTAATTCGAGAGGTTGCAGAAAATTTATAACAATCTGGTAGAAAACATTAAATATACAGACACATAGATTTGATACAAGAACTTTATTTATAGCTTCCAAAAATATACGCATGGTAGGTAACAATTCAAATGATCAAATCTTTATTTCTTCATGAATGAAACAGAAATATAACTGTTTAACAAATTGGATTTGATCAAAAGATCCTAATTCAAGGGAAATGGAGCAAGCCTCCAAACAATATGGTAAAAACCTTTTAAAAATTAACCAATTCCTCTTAAAGGAATTGTTATGAGGCATGTTATGTCTTCAGATACTTCCACCCTTTTTTGATGACAAGCAGACAAATTACACAAAATACTTTCAATATTTTGTCCCAATGTCTCGTTAGTTCTACCATTATCCTGCATCACACGTTCTACGTAGGATACCATTAAAAGTGTCTTAACAAGCTTCTAGGCAAATATCTACAAAAAGGAGGATCCAAGCTTTAAATCTTCAAGAATATGCTCCTACTTGAGTCTTCCATTGAGCTTAAAAACTTACTTTCTGAATTTTCATTTAAACTATTTTACAACAATTATGGGTGCTATTAACAAAGATGGGGTAAGAGATATCAAGACATGAAAGAAACAGGTGATCTAAAGAAGCACCAAACATCTCTATATGGAGTAAAATTGGGTAACTTTTTCATCAAGGGTGTGTAAAGAGGTTTCAGAAGGCATAAAAATTACCTAACAAGTACACAGTAAAAATTAATTTAGGTTAACTATGCCAATCACTGTAAATTCAAGAGATCAATGAGCCCTGAGCTGTTATCTTTCGCTAACAGCTCAGTTAGCTAAAGCTAACACAGTTCGCTTTTGCTCCTCAGATGTGTAGACAAAATACTACATAGTACAGTTAACTCTCAATCACAAAGTCCTGAAAAACCGGCCGTAACCTTTGAGTTACGGGAAGCAACCACAGCCTTCTCAAGAGTTAGGGACCCAATGAAATCTATGAAATAAAAAAATATTCGAGTTAGAGTCAACTGCATAACACAAATCAATGAATAATAAAAAGTTAGAACATAAGGAAAAAATTCATGTACACTTGTTATTTGATGATTTTAAAGTTGAATAATTTCCTCCTTGATTACTTATTACAGATTAAAACTCTTGAAATATCACACACATTCATACTTCTGTTGAATCAGTTATTACTCTTCAGGCTCTGACTAAATTGAAAAGCATAAGCAGAGGAAATGACAGCAAATGAAGCCAAATCTCTCTACTATGTGCCATTTAGAGTTTCTGCATCTGCACATGCGAAATACTTCTTGGACTGCGGGGGAAAAACAACTTAATTTAAAACTTAAATGCACCAATATTACCATGCATCATAATCATACTGGAATAATACACAATGCATTGTTTTTTCTACTTTTTCAAATAACAAATTGCAGTTGGTTCTCTATTTAATGACATTCTATTTAATGACTTTTCATAGTCCCAGATACTCCACTGCAGTTTTAGAAGCATTCTATTTAAGTACGATTTTTTTGTGGTCCTCCTGAAAGTCGTTAAATAGAGTCAACTGTATTGTATTTCTCATCTATTTCTAATTAAATCATTTATTTAATAGTTTTAATAGGTTAACAAGCTGTTTTTAATAGCTTACTCTGTTTAACTTTTTCGAACACAAATCAATAAACAATCAAAAGTTAGAACACATGGGAAAAAGTTCATGTAGGCTTGTGTCATTTGTCAACTTTTAAAGTCTAAAGTTGTATGATTTTCTACTTGATTACCTCTACAGATGAAAACCCTTGAAACATTGTACAGATCCATACTTCTGTTGATTCAGTTGTTACTTTTCAGGCTCAGGCTAAACTGAAAAGTACAAGCAGAGGAAATGACTGACAGTAAATGAAGCCAAATCTCTCTACCATGTACCATTCAGTAAGGAATTCAGTTTCTGAAGCTGCACACCCAAAATACTTCTTTAACTGTGGGGGGAAAAAAACAACTTAATTTAAATCTTAAATGCAACAATATTACAATGCATCACAATGGAATAGTACGCAATGCATGAGTTTTCCCTGTTTTCATAAACAAATTATTATATTTCTGTTGTCTATTACACCAGGTTTCTACTTACTCAGATGAACAGTATAGAATAGCATCCAAAAGGAGAACAATTATAATAAATTAATATGATTTTCTGCCTTCTGTGCATAGAAAAAAATCAAGAATACCAAATATCAAGCGGGGAAACACTTTGCACACAATGCATTTTAACCTGGAGTGCTCGCAGACAAATAAGATAAACACACCAGTTGTGATCAGTGCTTCAATAGAGGCCACTTCAAGGTTAATACTTTAGAAAATAGGATTCCAGGTCTCCCAATGGATTCAAAAGTGCATCAAACATCATTTACACCTCAATACGAAATATTAAATACATTGTAACATTTTACCGGCATCAAATCATATTATCTACATGCAAGGCGGAGCGAAACAATTTTGTAATAGATTAACTAGGTGCATCAATTTTTAAATACATATTTGATTCTTTAATAATTGAAGTTTTCAATACTGTTTTTTTGGGCACTCATCTAGTTCTTTTGTGAAACATAAAATAAATTTAATTATCTAAATTTGCCTTACCAAATTATCCTTGGGTACTTTCCGTTTGTTCATGCGAGTGAAACCATTGCAGTCGCCTAACGTCACAGTTGCCATAAACTCCAGGTCAAAATCACCAACGATTTAGCTGTTATTTACATCCACTCGACAAAATGCTGTCCATCTTAAGATAAAAGTAACCTCACAAAAACGGGACCAGTAATGCATTGCCATGAAAAGAAAAAAGAAGCCAGGAATATAATACCAACATTACAGTGCAACAAGAATAACACAGTAAAAGAGCTATAAAAACATTATTGAAAAGATATTACATGAAGCAATTAGCATTAAGTATAAAATAATAACCCATAGCTATTTTAATTGCTTGTTGAGCTGTAGGAGCTCTTAGTATAAAAAATGGCAGTTAATGCAATAAATGTATCATCAAACAGAAAGCTGCATTTATGTTGATTAAAAATACACCAAACCGAGGTCCCAAAAACAACAGAAATCTTCTTTGGTGACTAAATACGGTTCATAAAACCAATCATCGGCAAACTTAGGCTCATTAATGAATTCCGACACATTTTGAGCAATGTAGTCATTTATTACCTTATAAAACAGCTAATATATGCAACGTAGTATTAATTTTTTTAAAGAGGAAGCAACTTGTAAGAAAATTAGATTAAATTTCTTACATGTCAGTTCGGTGTACTGGTCAACACACAAAACTTATACTCACTTGGATTTCCTTTCATTTTTATCTTCTTTCCTGTTTTTGGCACTCTCGCCCGCCAAAAACATTGGTGTATTTTAATTTGTTCAAATGAAGAAAACTTCGCCCCTACTTCAAAAATCATTTCTCCATAATTACAATAATTAGATCATTAAAATACTATCCACATGGGAAAGAATGCTGAGAAAAAGCACGAGGCGCAGCAGTTGCTGCCAAAAAACAACGCGAACGTGATCGCCAAATATCGAGGACCTCTGAAACCACGCCAAGTTACTTCAAAGGTTGCTAGAAAAATCGAGGAGTAGCAGACACTTCCATCTTTATACGCTTAACGAATCATAACCGTGAAAATGTCAACATCTGACTGACAATTTGCGTAGACACGTAAATAGAAATTTAAATTGTGTTTTTAGTAATAAAGTAAATGCTTCTAAACAAAAGCATAAGGTATTTATTAATGAATGCATGTTCAAATAATGTTTTCTTAGCTAGGGTCAATTATATGTTTTAGAATAAAATGTCTAGACTCCGTAGTTTATGAGTTCTGGTATTGTAGTTTTCTAATATGTTCGTAGACCTGTCATTATTTTTAAAGTCTTAAAGACTCGTATTCAAATTCATATTTGTTTGCATGAATCTCTTACTGCCAAAAATTAAAAAGTAGTTTTATTATAGTTTACTAATTGTGTGTGTGGGGGGGGGGGATTAAATGAAGGTTCTAGAGGAACTGAATTTTTACGATTCATTTTTACTGAAGCCTAACAATCTAACCGTTTGTCAATTTCAATGCTAGATTTTGCTTAACCGGATAACGATTACTCTGAGGCAATAATTATAAAAATTTTATTCGCTGAATAGAGCAGGCGTTTTTTTTTCTCCTTTTCCAAGTTTTGTTTGGTTGTAGTTAATCATCTGAACGATTTGTTTTTTTACAAGTAAACTTTCTCCATTATGATATTATGCATTGCAATTCCTTTCGTATAAAATTTTCCATTTTTTTTTGTTGTGATCCTGTAATAATCTTATTTTCAAGAAAACTCATAAAAGTGACTGTTTTTTTAATTCAAGAAAATTATGTAAATAAATGTTTGTTCAACATGCACATTTATTTTTAATTTTTTTTTTTTTCAACTTGTCTTTGTAAGCTCTAGCCCAGATCAGGAGACGAAAGCCTGTGATTTTAACAGCAGTGAACGGAAGGAATTAATTCTGAAATTGTATACAAAAAGGACAGCATAACTTTCTCTGGAATTAAAATGTACAAGGAAACATTTCGAGAAAAATAGTTAAAATATTTTAACCATCATATCACCAACCACTTTAAGTAATTTTTCTATTTTCCCCAAGGTAGAAAGTAAACCAAGTAACGTACATTTAACAGCAAAGTACCTAAGTACTAATTTGTAAAATTTTATTGAATTCATAGAGCTATACTGCTTTACTTTTACAAAATACTGTTCGATTTTATTTTTATTTGTGTAATTTTAATTTAATGTTATAAACAGGCAATCTTACTTTGCTTTTAGCTTGGAATATTTGATACTCCATAAAATGGCACTGATGTATGTTCTGTGAAGTATGCCCAAAGTTCGTATCCAGTGGTCTTCAAATGCTCAACCTCTCCTGGGAGAAGCAGGGATGCCTAGCGAATGGTCGAAAAATGGGAGCCTAATAAATAAGCCTCCTAGAGGCTGGCTTCATCCGGATTCCCAGGTTGCCGATGGTGGAGTCAAGTACAGTGTCCGAGTAAGATATACATCCCATTTCATTCTTATCCATTTCTTTTAATAGCTAGATTTATGTTCTGAATTCAAGATATTTTTGTTCAACTGAGAACATATTTAAATATTGTCATGGTAAACATTTTCCAATACTACGTTTGCTTATTCCAACTGCTTTCCGAAAAATATTGTTTTGGAAATGTACCAATACCATATTTTGCGAAATACCGAATATTTGGCTTAAATTATTAAAACTCTAATACAGTAAAACCTGCAAAGGTGACCACCTGTCTAAGTTGACTGCTTTTTTCAGGCTCTTATCATATAAATCAACCTTTGTAAGTTGACCACCTGTTTAAGTTGACTTCTAAAGTAGTGCACCGCAGGTGGTCAACTTACACAGGTTTCACTGTATTTGTATTTTTATTTAATGCAAGTTAAGAATAGTTGAGTTTTTTAAACTGCTGTTCCATTTTAAATCTTAAATTTATCTAAACATTAAAAGTACAACAATTAAATTAAAATAAATAAAAAATAAAACAAATATTTCCAAAAGCAAATTAATATAATCAACAACTAATTGGGTTTATGTTTATCTGAAATTTTGCTAAAATTGATAATTAGATTCTTTCTTAATGTATGATTTAATAGCTGATAATCATAGTAACATGCCATCAATCCAAACCCCCCTGAACCCTCTAAATAATGGGCCTAATTGAAGGCTATTTAAATGGTTCCTTCCATGTTTGTGTTCCTATATTTGATAGTATTTATCACTAAGATTATAACCGATGTTGTTTGCATCATGCAGTTCAACGTGCCCCACACATGGGGCACATTGGTCCACTTTACAAGGTTCCATTAGAAAATTAATGTAAAAAAAGTTTTTCACTTCAACATTTTCAAAAAATGTTTAGTGAAACTTATTGGAAAAAATCGAACTGCTTATGAAATTTTTTGATGGGAAAAAAATGAAAAGTAAAAAGTAGACCAACGTGCCCCACCTCCCCCTATGTGACATACATACAAGTTTATGACACTCAATTGAATGCACTATTTGGGATTACAAAAGGTGTTCATTATATCAAATGGCATTTTTTCAATAAAAGTCTTTTTGGGACTGGCTGTTCACAAAATTGTCAGTGTTCGTAAATTAACGATATGTAAAATTAAGCATCAACTGTTCACATAAATAAGTAAAAGTACACACACAAATAATGTATCTTTGTCTTTTCTCAGTATATTGGGTGCTTGGAAGTGAATACATCTATGAAAAGTCTTGATTTTGATCTTAGATCTCAAGTTGCAAAGTAAGATTTCTGTATATGCAAACAATTTGCGTTAAGCATAATGTAATAAAAACGTCAATCTATAATATTACTATTTGATGTTATTCTTTTCTAGGGAATGTATTAATAAAGTTTGTGAAACTGCAGGCTTGAAAACCATTGACAAGAAAAGAAAAGTAAGTTATTGTTTTCTTTGTGTTTCAACCAATGTTGCTCTATCTTTAATTTCTTCTCTTGGACCACATACATATGACAATTACTACTGCACACAGGCTGTAACAGATAAATTAATGACAAGGCTTTTTATAATATCTTGCTATGTTTATCTGACAAACAGTCCTCATCTGGTCCATAACTTATTGCAATGGCTTGCTAAAGGGTAAAAGTAGTTTAAAAAAGTGTATCTGTGCAAACTGGTTTTATGACTTCACAAAAGATCAGGCAGGACACAAGTTGAGTACTTGCTGCTTTAAACTCTTGCTTTGCTTTCTGTTTCTTTTTTCTGGAAACAGATAAAAAATAGGATTTTGTGTCTTGATTGACTTGTAAGAGATAATGTTACAGAAAATTTCACAACTAACATTCAAGTAAGATGCATGCAGGAAAAACAGCATTGACAAATGGCTGAGTAATGCTTTAGTGTATGCTGTTATAAATAGTTTGCTTACTGAAAAAAAAAAAAAAAGGTTAAAGCAATAAAATTGTTAAATAATGTTCTGAAGATTAAGCTAAAAAATTTTAAAACCGTCAAAAATTGGAATTTCATGTAAGAAGATTAAATTTAAATTTTATTTAAAAAGAATGTTCTAAATGAATGGAATTTTTTACCATTTTTAAAATCATGTGAAAGTTCATGTTGAACTTAGTGGATATTATTAACGTTAAGTACTTATCTTAATTAGGACCTGTCATTTCATTGATTTGGAGAGAAGTAATTGCAACTCTCCCCTTTTACAAAGCAATCCCAATAATTTGTTTATTTTTATTGTTTCTCTGAAATTTTGTAAAAAATCCTACACTATTTTTCTGGTGCTAATTGATTTCTTTAAATGCTGTGTGATGAAAGTTGATCTATTTATTTGTATCACATTACTACCAACTCTCCTGATTTGTTCGGGAGATTCCAGAATGGACAACAACGGCATTTCGTAAATTTTCTAAATTTTTATGCCAACTTATCAAAAATGATTTCTTGAATCCGAAAATCCAATTCTTTTTCCACACAAGAAATTCATTAACTACTTATTAAGCATTGTAATTGCCCTAGGAGCAGCGCGAGAAGAAACGACCCCTGATTGGCCTGACGTCATTTGTGCCAAAGTGCACCACGCCCCTTTCCCCTCGCAATACGTTTTTCAATGAAAGTTGAACGCTGATGCTCCTCTACATTTCTTTATTTTGTAACATTGTACATTATAAAATGTACATTTAATATTTTGAATACATTTTCGATTTTCATAGATTATTGTGCAAGGGAACAAGGACTTGAGAATTCTGATATCTATAATTTGCAGAAAATAAAACGTTACAAACCAGCATTTCTTTTTCATCAGAAATCAAAGATGTATATGGAAGCTCAAAGGTGTGATTTTTTGGTTTATTTTTAAGTTAGCTCTTATTAAGTCGGGATAATTACTATAA
This sequence comes from Uloborus diversus, assembly GCF_026930045.1. Taxonomy (NCBI): domain Eukaryota; kingdom Metazoa; phylum Arthropoda; class Arachnida; order Araneae; family Uloboridae; genus Uloborus; species Uloborus diversus. Next base: position 138,260,695 of record NC_072738.1, read on the forward strand.
ATGAGAAAATAGAGACGGATGGTGTGTAGAGTTAATAAGTTCGTGGTTTGACTGTCGTCGATGGATGATTTGCAGCAGCCACGCAATTTTAAACTTTCCTTTCAATTCAAATACAATGTTTGGCAAAATCCCTTTCAATATTGCTGCTAACCCAGGAAAAATTTGCATGCAAATTAAGGAACACAAAGCACGTTATTTTAATGCCAAAAACATATATGCGAAAAAAAACAGAAAATAATTAATAGAAAAAGTACATTAGAATATCTGAGTGTTGTTTAATGCAAAATGTGATACATCAATCAGTTCTAATTCAATTTCTTTTTAAAATATTCAACTTCTTCAAAAGAAAGCTACAGATTGTGGACAAACATGTAAGAACAAAAATAAGTACAATACTGTTATTTTTAAAACGTTTTTATAAAAATATGCATTATGATAAATAGTAAATATCTATATTTCCAAGCTTACAAAAAATTAAAAATTTTTTTTTTTTGATTCTAATTTACCCTAAGAGCATGTGTTGGAAATATCAATTTTAAAATAATACTACTACTACTAATAATAATTTTAAATAAAAACTAAAATTGAATGAAAATATAACTTTAAGCTTGAGTAATTTTAAGATATTATAATTTTCTTTAAAACATTTTTTTGCACATTGTTTTTGGTTCTTAAAATTAATGCCAAAAAAAAAAAAAAAGACTCAAATTAATATTTATAAAAATAAAAGAAAAGGGCCTATAAAAAGTTATTGTTGAGGTTGTGAGTACTTTGAAAAATAAGTAACCGTAATGGAACATAGGATATATAAATTATAAAAATATTTTTTCATAGTAATCAATGTTTAAGAAAAACTAAGCTTGGAAAAGTCTTTTTTTCTTCTTTTTGTTACTTAAAAGAGAGATAGTTCTTTCTTATTTTTGAGCATTAAAAAAAAAAAAAAAGGTAAATCACTTTTTAAAAATTACTTGCATGAATATGCTTTCAAAGCAAGATCAATTCCTTGACTATAATGAATCACAGAAATATATAGGATTCAAGGATATATTAAGATCAATTCTTTGATTCATGTCTCATGTTTATGTGATGCCTTCTGTTCATCTAAAACAAATGTCTCAAGTGATCATTGACCACCTGCAGATTTGCGATCTCTTAAAATTCCTGGAAAGTAATTCTCCTTTAATCTGTACATTCTTCACTTCCCTAGTGTAAATTGGAAGAATTCTCAAAAATTTGAACAATAGTGCAAGCAAGCGCAGGGAAAGAATGGAACAGTTCCTTCTGTAGATACAGTAGATTTTTTTTTTGAAGTTAAGATGTGGTTTGGAAACTGATAACATTTAGCCATGTAATGATCACAAAAAAACATATTTTCGACAGAAAAATGAATACAAAAATTACCTAAATAAATACCCGAACTAAGCACAGAAATACTCAAAGCATGCTACGTAAAGCAAATGTACATCGAAGAAAGAGGTTTAGCAACTGCGAAGAGAGGCACATCTCACGTCACTTCTCAGAGTCATGTTACCCCCCATTTCAGTGGAAAATGAAACTAATCTATTTTTAGTTGTAAATAACTTTTAAAATATTGCTCTGAAATGAGATAAAAAAAGTTTTCTGTTTTTAGGTCATTCTGCTTGTAATAAAATTAAAAACAAAGAATGCTGTTGTTGTCCTTTTGTCTTTTTTTAGGGAAATTGTGGAGTACTTGTAGCATATTGTAGCGTAAGTATATGAACAAAGCGCAAAAATTGTCTTAGGGTAAAAAAAAGCTGGAAAACTAGTTAAAATTCAGCATTTTCTAAAGAAAAGTATAAAAGACAACAAAACCCAAAAATGATGAAGTTCCATATTTTTTAGTTCCCATGATTACCAACAGTTAAGGCAAAGTTACTTCTTGAGTGATAAAATCCATTGTTCGTTTTTAATTACTAAATTTTTTTTTTTACATTTTACTTTATTGTATTTCATTTTGTTATGCAAAACTACCGTAGAACCTAGAGTAGTTTAAATCCTTTTTTACTAAATTCCAGCTTAATCAAGACATTTCTTTGAATTTTATGTTGCCTGTTTTTCTATTTCTGTGTACAGAGTAACAAATATTAAACTTTTTCGTAAAATAATGGAAATACTGTACATCCTATTCTGTTTTTTGTCCGATCGTTTGAAAAACCTGTTAATTTCAAAAAAATATACTTTGTTTATGCGAGATTTGTAACGTGTTGGTTTGCAGAAAATAATTCACATGAAAGCCTTTTAGCTAGAGTAGTTTCCTCTGTACAATCTACAAATATTGAGAAAATCAGACACAGTCAAGATAATTAGAGTTATTTATTGACCAGTTAAAGAAAAAAGTTAAATATATTTATTAAAAATCTTTCAAGTATTTTTTAATGCCTTTAAGAATTAAGAATACTATTGAAGTTAAAAATTCATTTTTTATGTCCATTGTCTGTGGTGAAGAACAAATAAAAAAGAAGTTTAAATTGTGAAAGTATTTAAATTAATTAATTTTTTAAAAACTTGTCAGAAAATTAAAAAAAAAAAAACCCAAAAGTGGGTTAAATAGTGGTTTTATTTTTTTTTCAAAAAAAAAAAAAAAAAACCCATCTGGTCCAACCCAATTGGGTCCAATCCGGCCAACCCTGTTAACCTGAGTTCCCTAATGAAGTAAATACCATCCATGGGTACCCATGGGGGGGGGGGATTCCTTGGAAATTAGAACTTCCTTGCTTTTAGTACTTTTTTCTTTGCAAAATTGTAAACTCCTGCTATTCTCCAGCCATTAATGAATAAGTAATTGAAAGTTTCAAATTTTAATCTGTACTGAAATCGGTTTTCATGGAGAAAATATCCTGCTATACCATGGGGAAAATATCTAAGCAGAATAATAAAATTTTGCATATGGGCGCCCATGATACCATCCAAAATTTTGCCAACTATACAAAATTCCCTAAAACAGGGATTTTTAATTGATGAGAAATTCAGGGAAAAATCCCAATCGTTAAATGATCATGTGATCATAAAAACAAAACATTTTCATACATGAGTATGAAAATTTGAGTACACATCCTATCATTTTTTTAATATTTAAATTTCCTTTTCCTTTATTTTAAAATTTTTTATTTCCTCCAAAAATCATAATGAAGTTTTCCTGATTTTTTTCACGAACTTTCTTAATTTTACCTGCTGCAAAGAAGATTTACTATCACTTTTAAGAGAAAACAAGCTTATGCTTCTTTTAACTCATTTTAAGCCTAAATGCTGTATATATATATATATATATATATATATATATATATATATATATATATATATATATATATATATATATATATATATATATATATATATATATATATATATATATATTTTTTTTTTTTAATTTGGAAAAAGTAAAATGAATAAAAGTAAAGTATAGTAAGCTGAATATCTGAATTTTTGACTCTGCTGGATTTTAAAACTCAGTCCAGTCCTATACAGGCTCACTTAAAAAGCCCCTACTTATGTTCTAAAAGTCCTTTTTTGCAGTCAAATTCTTGCTGTGAAATTTATTCATGCAAAGTCTCCATAATGGTCGTATTTTAATGTTTGCAGTATAGTATAGTCCGACCACGAACAAATGACTCTTGTCAATCATTTCTGTAAACAAGTCCATTCCTTAAAATATATAGAGAAGGAAGAAAGGACGCATGCCATATTTCGAAGTGAAGCGAGATTATGAGTTGGAGATATGAAAGAAAAATGTACTCATAGTATATGTTTTCATTATGTGATTATTTAGAACTGAAATATTTAGGTTACAGCAATAACTGCATTGAGTTGGCAAGAACGTAAAAAGGACAAGCTTTGTATTCTTTGTTGCAATCCTACTCTCGCCAGTTTTCAATTCAAATTAATTACAGGAGGCGTTTTCTGTGACCAATGACTGCTGAAAGAGGTTAAATCAAGACCCACCCACTTACGTGGGATGTTACCTGTCCAATGAGACTTCTGCCTAGACTGTATAAAATTGAAATGTTTAACCTCTTTGCTGAATTTCTGAAATTTCAAGGTGACATATTCAAGCTCCAGAGCCAATAATGCACTTGTCAATTCCGTTCTTCAACTTTCATCTCTGTATTGCCCCTTCACGAAAATGGATACTTCTGAAACAACGCAGGGCCAAAAGCCAACTCTTCGCAGTCAGACTTCACCTATCTTTTCTTTGTAGTGTTAGCATTAGAAAGGTAATATTTACTATTTTTTTCATTTTAGGTTGATAAGCGTGTGTTGCGAATGCTGGCAGAAAAGCCGAATATGGATTATGCTGGTTCAAATGTTAATCTAATAATTACCAGCTCATATATGATGCTTTCAGTTATGGAGTCTGGAGAGGTATAGTATTATCTACTGATAATCTTGGTTCAAAATTAGCAGTTTTTTAAGCTTAGTTTTTGCTTTTACTTATGGTACATTATTTTCATTATCTTTCATTACTTTTCACATGGTCACGGCACCAGATTCTAGCATGGTTTGCATTTTTAACGGGCCCTGTCTGCTGCTTAAACCATCTCTTTAATAAAAAAAAAAGAACAGTTATTTAGGACAAGTTAATAGTTTGTGCAAAACAGTTAATACCAAAGTTTTGTATATAAGTGTTTTAAGTTTTGCTTTTTTTATGAAAACACTAGCATTCCCGTGCCCGGCATTGCTCGGGTATTGGAATTAGTAGGGGATAACAGTGCTTGGTGCACCTTTACGAAAATCCCCTATAATAATTACTTATTACCTATAATTTTTTCTAATTGTGGGATGGTCCCGGGGCTCCTGGACTCCTTATATATATATATATATATATATATATATATATATATATATATATATATGCCCTTGTCCTTAACCGATCCTGAACTGTCATTAACTATAGCTTTTAAAGTATTGATTTTCTTTGCAAAAGCAGGCCATCCACATTTTATCATTATACCTATATTTAAGCAAAAACTTCCTTTGTATACAACATTTTTTTTTCTGGTGCTAAAATTATTAAGCTGATGAACTCACCCTGGAGTAAGTTACATAAAATTTTCCGTGTGAAAAACAGTCTTCTCCTAAATCGATCACTGCTACTTTTAATGTATGACCTTGTGTTGGTTATTGCAAAACAAATTTTTACAGGAAACTGCACCCTTCTAAATTCAAAAGGATAGTCGGTACGAGATGATGTTCTTAAAAACTTCGTTTCCAGTGGTAAAAAAATGAAAGCAAAAGACAGCAACATAATTATTTGACTTGAGAGAAGCCTCGAAGAATTACGTGAGAAATAAAAACAATATCAAATTTAAAATTCGCTATCTACAAAAAGTTGAGATGAAGTACTGAATAATGATTTGAATGGATGAAAGCCGTCGAAAATAAGGGATTTAAATTTCAATTACAGGTTTTAGTTTCACAGAAATTAAGGGGTTTTAATTAATTTCTCCCGAACAAATTAATATTTCAAAAAATCCTTTCTTAGTGGATACTTTCGTAATCATGTGGACATACTTGCCAAATTTCAAGTCTGAGGTTTCAGCAGTATTGGCTGTGCGTTGATATATGTATATATGTATATATATTATCTCAGGACATTGATTTTTATGTATTAAGATTAGTGTCATTCGCATTAAAGAATTCAAACAGTAAAGAGTAAAACTTTTTGCTTTTGCTTTAACATATTTTCTTGTGTCGAAAACATCTCATTTTGTGTTTAATTTTCCGCATTAAATTGTTTACTCCGTTGTTTTTCAAGTTAGTACATTTTTGGTGGAAGTCCATTGTGTGACACAGACTTTAAGTCTGGTGCCACTCCACGGTTGAGTTGAGAGATTCAGTGAAAATAAGAGCAAAATAGTATGACATTATGGTTAAGGTTTTTTTTGAATCATGAAATGAGTAAGGGAAGAATAAATGAAGGAATAATCTTCCCTTACTCTTAATCTTCTCTCTTAATCTTCCCTAATAAAAGGGAAGATTAAAGTTCATTACAGAACTTGAAACTTTTAATGTAAAAAAGTAGAGCTGAATTTTTTGATGAATTTTAACATAACTAAGGTTATAAGATTATTTATGTAGAAGTTGTTCAATGAAATTAAAAAAGGATCTAGGAACTCATAGTTATCAATCACAAAGACAATAGAAATACTTTTAAACCCTTAAGATTCAGTTTTAAATCCTAAAGATTAAGTTTAAAGTTTTAAAACCATTATGTCACCTTTTTATGTACGTTAGGTTGATCATTGTTTTGTATTCCTTGATTATTAGTAAACTTTTGGCTCTTTGGCATGTATACTGCTTCATCATAAGTGTTTTTCTCATCATTCAAATCTGAAGCTAATCTCTTTTAATCCTTTTGTATTCTGTTCTTTGAACATTTTCCTTTATCTGAATTTTTAAGGCTGCACTTTTTCTTTAAATTTGTAGCTTGGAATCATGGCTATTCTCCTAACCTTATATTATTGATTCTATTTATAAAGGTAAAATTGAGTTGTCTCATGCTGGTATTTTTTCTGTTTCTGAGTATGCTTACACTTTGGACTTGAAGTCATTGTTTTGGTTTCTCCACTGAAAGAATTATTAAAGGTTCTTTTTTAGCGACATTGATTTTCAAGTAGCCTATTAAGTTTAGAAAACCTGTTTTTTAGCTAACAATTTTTGCAGTACTCCACTTTTTAACTACTTCTGCTAACAATTTTTAGTATTGTGTTTTTTCCTCCGTTTTATGTCTCTGAACTTGGTCCTTTATTCTCATTGGTTAACACCAATTCTGAGTTTTACTGCCCCATATCATGTGCTTTCAATGGTAGACTTGTAGATGAAAGCAGTATACAAAATTTAAGCACTGTTAAGTCAAAATTCGTAATTATGTTCAAATCAGTTACAAAAGTACCAATTTGGAACTATAACATGTAGTTTTTGTTTTAATGAAACTGAAATTAATCAGTGAAGAAAACTATGAAACTGTTTCTGACAAATTAAAGTGTTCACTATCAAGAAAAGATTGAAATCAGCTGATTCCCTGTGTTTCCAAAGTTATAAGTTTGCATAAATTTCGAAGTAGCTTTTTAGATATTTCATTTATGACACAAAACCAACTTTCGTGAATCATGGTATTAAGAAAGTTAACTGATTTATGGAAACACGATCCTGCCAAGTTTTCAAAAATCCTTGCTTCTCATCTGTTCCAATGTGTTCATTAAAAGGCAAATATTCCACCAAATAAATAAATTTGACTGCAAAAGAAAAAAAAAGTATTATAAGTGTCATTAAAAATAATTAATTTAAAAAAATTGCAATGAATAATTATAAAGATTCTTCAAAATGTTAAACAGTTTGCCATCTCCATCATTTTTTGCCTATATAGGCAAAAGACCTTATTACCGTTGCGCAGCCTCATGCTGCATCTTAGCATTTAAGTTGAACAAAATGGCTCAACCAAATTCTGAAGTAATTGCTGTTTAAATTTAAAAAATTTTCTTAAAACTTGAATTTGTTGATGATCAAAATCAGGAATTTTTTTGAGCTATTATATACTTTAAAATGGTTAAATGGTGAAGAGGTAGTTTTGGAAAAAGTTTACCTTTGCTATAATAGCACTGTAATTACGTTGAGTTTTTTATGTCAAACTTTTGAAGACTAATGTTTAAAAATCCATAATAATGTTATGAATAATAATAATGTCAATAGTCATGGCCTCCACATGGGGGATGCTAGGGGTACCCCAGCAATAAGGTCTAGGGACAGAAGGGACCTGAAGCCGCATTAAAATTCCTGTTATAACCCTATTTTTCTTTAAATGTCGGGGTCATGCTTAAAGTTCATTACAGAACTTAAAAAACTTTTAATGTCAAATAATAGAGCTAAATTTTTTGATGAATTTTAACGTAACCAAGGTTATAAGATTATTTTTGTAGGAGTTGTTCAATGAAATTAAAAAAGACCAAGGAACGCATAGATATCAGTCGCACAGATTAACAGACAATTACCAAGGGCAAAGTGAGATCATTAAGCATTCTTGACTGCTCTACAAAAAGTTTTATGCCCTAAAAAGGTTACAGCATTGACTTTTTGAAGCAGAAAATGTTTTTTCCCATAAATTGAGAATTTGTTTTGTAAGTACTCTTTGCTTGTTAATTACATTAAATGTGTAAAATTTTGCTTTTATAGGTTATATCAAATCATGAGATGCCAAACGTATCATTTGCTTCAGGTGGAGATGCTGTATGTTATATTTCAATCTATTAATATATCCTTCAAACTGTTGTGCTTGTGCAGTAAGAGTTTTAATTATTACGGCGGTATTACATGCAATATGCCTACAGCCATGACCTCCCTACGTGCAATATATTGCATGTAGTTTTAATTATGCTCTGAAGTAGCATTTCTTGTATGTTTTTATTTGGTACTTCCTTCTATCAGTATTTTTTCATTTCAAACATTAAATGTAAAACTAAAATGAATGTCTTTCCTTAAACAAGATTAGATTAAGTAATCAAAAGCATAATTTTTGGCTTAGACAGATTTCTGAATTAATAAATGAAAAAGTAAATGAAATTTTGAATTTTGAGTTCGTAAAATGCATAGTTGGATCAAAATGCAGCACTGGCAGGTTGAATGATGAAAATACAATATGTAAAATCTAACTCTATAACCAGAACAGACATCTTTCCGCTGATTTTACTGGTGTAAAAAGTTGCGTCTTTATCTTTATTTACTCACTAGCTGTTCCTGCACGGCGTTGCTCATGCTAAGAATTTAAAGGAAGCCCCTTTAACAAAAAAATCCATGCCCCCTCCCCTCCGCAGACCTTTCTGATGTGAAATAATTGTTCTTCAACTAAAATGCGTACACACCTTTTCAAAAAACCTACTAGTCTCTTTGGAATATAAAACTATTCACCAAAACACATAAAAAGATAGTCGCTTGTGGCGACCAGCTTGTCGCCTTTCTATTCAAGTAGTCCCAAAGGAGAGGGGGGGGGGACATTAATCACTCGTTGAAGTTCTGTAAATACAGGCCTATCTATGTCTTACTAACCATCTACGTTCATCAAAATCTTTATCCATTGATTTATCTATACGATCTGCTCATATTTAATAAATAAATAAATAAATAATAATAATGAACTCTCTGTTCTCCATAGTGTGCTGAAGGAAAAAAGAAATCACTGCTTTTATTGACTCAAATGCACACTGATATGTAACATTAAATGACGAAAAAAAAACAGTAAAAACTTCAGGGGGGGGGGAATGAATAAAATTCCTAAATGGAAATAAAAAAAAAGCAAAAGCATGTGCTGCAGTTGGATCACGTGCCCATGACTTCATTTCCATGACGTAATGACCATCCTAAAATGAAGATTGACATAACTTCGGCTATATGCTTGCAAGTCGTGCCGTGCTCTGCATTAAAAAAAATTGTAAAACAATAACTATTGCATATTTTTGAAATTTTTTTTTTCTGAAGAAGGTGAAATGGCTTTACTATTACATAGTTAAGTTTCAGAAATGAGGCCTTTATACATTTTGGGGGATGCATTTAGAAAAAATTAAACCCAGGAAAAAATGCAAAATAAGGTTTTTTTCAAAAATTCATTTAAAAAAATATAAAAATTGCTCTATTTGCAAAAAGTTTTTTTTATCATACTTAAAAATAAATTTTCTACATTTTAGTACAATTTTTTTTTTTTTTTTTGGTGCAATTAGTTCGGGGTTTGCGAGATAAAAAGTACTAAACACTGCTAAAAATGACATAAAACATTGAATAACTTTTTTTTTCTAATTAAAAGATCAACGTAAATTATAGCCTGTAGCCTTCCTCAGTGAATGGACTTTTCAACGCAAAAAGAATTTTTCAATTTGAACCAGTAGTTCCTGAGATTAGTGCATTCAAACAAACAAACAAACAAACTTGTCAGCTTTATATTATTAGTATAGATTTAAATATCAATAATTGCTGTAAATTAAAAAGTTTATTAGAATTTGCTTCCAGTTCATTAAAATAAAATTGTGATTGCTGTTTTTGAATTATTTGTTGCATTTCTCTTTTTTATTTTTGTTCATTTATTATTGTTAATATTTTCATTCATTTTCAGGATACTTTAGATTTTGTTGCTTATGTCGCAAAAAATTCAAGATTTGGGCGAGCATGTTTCGTACTTGAGTGTGGTGGAGGTCTAGCTCAAGATGTCATTACAACAATTGGGCAAGCTTTTGAACTAAGATTCAAAGAATTTCTGAAAAAAACTCCTCGAGCAATTACAGTACCAGATCGGTGAGTATTTATGCAGTTATTCAATGTATCTTAATGATTGGAATTTTAATAATTTATGTTAATGATAATTTTATGTTAAAAAGGGTTGATCTTTTGAAAGAATTCTTTTTAGTGTTTTATATTAAATAATAGTGGGGAACAAATTTCTGGAACAAAAATATTTTCTAAAAAATTTGTAACTCGCCGATTGTTTGTAAACTATGTGCTATAAGAAAAATATTTTTGGAGTTGCTAAAAAAAAAGAAAAGGTTTTTGGTTGTCCTGGTAATTTTATTTTATTGCAATGATATTTGAGAAAATTTTCCAAGCTATTAGTGAGAAATCCAGACATTTCAGCTGCGTAGTTTCTCTGTTTTCCAGTTCAATGAATGCAGTTATTCTGCTGCTTCCGTTCTAGCTCACAAAACTCTGTGTTCGTACTCAGCGTTGCTAAACTTGAGCGATCTTGATGCGCACATGTGTTGTGTAGGATTTGATTATGACATGCTATGAAGTATCCAACTGCTAACTTCCACTTGCATAAAAAAATTAACTTAAGTTCAGATTGGTGAGCCTCGGGAATGTATTTTGGAATACACTTAAATAAAAATGGTTGAAAAAATCTCTGAGCATTTATTAATTCTAAAATTTACCAAAACTAGTGCAAAAAATTTAATGTAAAACCCTATACAGGATCCAGCACGGTAATAAGAAACGACGGTAATGTTCGAAAAGGAGAGCCCTTACGCACTTGAATCACCACTTGCTAAAGAGATTTCGTTACCTCACAGTTCCCCACTGGTTTTCCAATGAATTCTTGGAAAATGAAGGAAAACTTATCGAGTAGAGTGAGGCTGGCAAGCCCGTCATTAATTGAGGATTGATCGAAGGTGATCATCTTTCCCCAGGGTTCGTACACTCCTTCAAAACTCCTCCAATACACCTTCGTTTAAGAAATTTTTCCGAAGGGCCCTTCAGACTCCTTCATTTTGGTTTTGACTCCTTCAAAACTCCTTCTTTTTTATTTTAGGACTACATAATCTTCCTCTATGACAGTAACATAAAATACTTCGATCGATAACTTAACTTCGTCACAGGAGTGAAGGTATAAGGGCGAATTTAATGTAGTAATTTCGTGTATTTATTTTTTTCATAAAGATGTGATTTACAAATTGATCATAGAAGTCATAAAAGTTTAAGGTGAAAATATTGTTATATGATAGACATTTCATCTGTGAAATAAAATATGCTTAAATGGTGCTTGGCTATTTTTTTGAAGTTTTGTGATTATATTGTTTTTTCTCCACCACACTTTGAGCAGCATATGTCAGGTTCTCTAATCATTATTTAACTATTCAAAAATACATAAGAAGATGTACTACACTAATTGATTGTGTTTAAAAAAAATAATTGTTTAGTAAATTGTAGTTATAATATTGTAAAAAGGGCAATGCGTTGAAGGGGAGACGGATTCATGAAATTGTGACAAGCGGAAGAGAGAGGGTGACAATAAGTGACATCATACAGTTATTATATCAATATGATTATAAAAAAAATGACATGTGACAATAGGAGGAGAAAGGTAAAGTGTGACAAAAGGGGAAGGGGGTCAAATATATTGAAAAAAAAGTGCAACATCATTTAATGACAGCCCATTATTACTCTTTCAAAATCTCATTTTACTCCTTCAAAACTCCTCCAAAACTCCTTCATTTTATTTCTGAAATTGAGTACGAACCTTGTCCCTGCCCAAACCAACTGGCCCACCAAGTCCAGCAGACAAGGAACCAATCTACCAGCTCCCAAAGTCATGCAACAATTGGTAGAACAAGAACAAGAGAGAGAAATTCTCAGTTACACTCCATATTTATGGAACATTATCTGCCACTGTTGTCACCTGGAATAATTAGCTTATTTTTCTTGATATGTGTCCATCGAAACTCTTAATGAAAAACTAAAGTTTCCAGGGCTTGAAATTTTTCCTGTAGTAGTAAGGAAGGTTTCTACGCTCAAAATCAGGATTTGTTTATTTTCAAGATTTGATCATATTCTTGGTGGTGATTATCTGGAAAGTTAAATTAGTGTTCTAATAGCCTGAAAATGGTTTCTTTTAAATGTAGTTAATAGTTTTCAATACTGTTGTACTTTTAAAAAATTATTTTCTGTTTGTAAAAATCCTGACATTTTAAAAATCATTATGTTTATATTAAAAATGAATGTAAACTAGTTATTTAACAAACACCAAGAATTATTCTTGCTTGTAGAGTTTTAGACTTTTAATATTTTTAGTAATTGTATGTACAAAATCAAATTTGGAGAAAGACATCTGCAGAGAAAAAAAAAAAAAAATGAAAATCTAAAATATTATGTTTTTGCTAGATAGTGGTGTTTATGCTATTTATTTTCCAATAAACGCTTTGAATATATGAATTAAACGCTCTTTTCTGTTGCAGCTTGGAGAATCCAGTGTTCAATGGTAGTGACTGTGCTTGGGGAGAAGATCCTGAATATTACAATGATCTACCAGGCAAGGTTCCACCAGAAGGACAACCTCCATTGCCACCTTTGCCTGATTATCAACAAAATGGCGTTGGAGTAAGAAGAGTTATTGTACATTATCTAAAAATAAAAATTATTATTATTATTGTTGTAACAGCTTATGCAATCCTTTTAAATAATGGGTACAGTTGCTTTTTCTCAGTTTGTGCTCTTATAAAAAACTTATGAAACGTTAGTGAGTATAGGATAGCAGGATTTTTTAAAAATAATTATTAGTTTTAAATCTAAATTTAATCCTCTATCTTGCCCAGGGCCTCATTACCGCGCAGGCCGCCTGAGCCTGGGGCCCCTTCATCCTAAGGGGCTCCAAATTACTTAAAGAATTATGCATAGCATTAAAACTATGCGAAAATACATGTACTTTAAAAATAATGATCAAAAAATAATAACTTGTTAATTGGGAGAAAAAAATAACTTTTTTAAAGGGGAATTTTTATTCATTCTGCCAGCAGCAAATTTAACCCAGTCGCAATTATGAGGGGCTATGAAGAAGATTCGTAAATGCACATGATAAATGATTTATACATAGGTCTGTGATAGACAAAGAGGCCCCCAAAAATGCATTCCGAAGGACTCCAAACCTGTAAATCAACCACTGCATTCTACTTTAGAGTTTTCAGGGGGCTTCAAAATTATTGTGGGCCTAAGGTCTCACTTTTAGTTATTTGGAACCTGATCTTGACACAAAAACTTAGTTTACATAAATGATATAATCAACAATAGCAGCATATCTTAAAATTTCCCGAGTTTGAAAAAATTCTTTCAGAATTGAAACCGTACACTATTAATTTAGACTTCAAAAACCAACCAGTAAACATTATTGAGCATAATGTAGCATTAGAACAAATCAGTTTAAACTAGTACGGTATAACTTGTTTTCCCCCCCAAGTACAATTTTTTTGAGGTGTCCCACTCTTGGCTAATGGCTCTGGTAAGTGATATGTGTAGAGGAAAAGCAAAATTTACTTTAAAGGTGCAGTAGAACCTTGTTTATCCAGATCAAATTTGTTGCTTTATGAAAAATTGTGTTCACATAATTTTAAATTATGATAGCTACGAACATAACTACAAGAATGCGAAATATTCGCTTTTTGTTTCGATTAAATGTCCCGCTCCTGCATAGTTTATAAAATAATTTATAGCATCGTTTTCCAACCAGTGGTTCACAAAACCCTGAGGGGTCGTGAGATGTACAAAGGGGGTTGGCAAACATTATAATGTAATGGCGAGAATTGAACATGTTTGTTTGAGATGAAGTCTCTAGTTCAAGTGTTTTTAATTCATTCATTCGTCTCTTGCACATTCGATACTTTTTGGGTAACACTTGGGGATTGGATACTTTTAATAAAATTTATTACCCCTTCTTGACAAAGTTTTCATGGGAAAAAATGAATTTCAGTACACACATGGAGATAAATGCAGAAGAAAATTAAATGCTGAACCTAATGTAAGACTGAAATGGTCAAACAAGACATTTGAGCTGAACTTTGAAATTCTTTGCTCCGCAACCATGACTTTAAGAATTTTTTCAAAGTGGGCTGAAATTCAAAGAATTATCACTGGATTGTTCCGTTGAATTTGTTTTGTAATAATTTTTTTAGCTATCGTTTTAAGCTTGTAGCAATGTTTGTACTTGTATATTTTGTAATTATTATTTTTGTTTCTCAAACTAAAAAATCCTCCCAAATTTTTCTGTGCATGTGTGTGTAGGGGGGCGGGGCTTGTCGCTTATTACTTAGTGCAGAAGGGGTTTACCAAACTGGTACAGATTTTGGAAGGGGTTCGCAAGGCAAAAAAGGTTGGAAACTGCTAATTTTAGTACAGTGCAAGCACCATTGCAGCTAAACTATAAAAAATCAGGTTGACTATGCTTAGTTCAAAAGACACATGTTTGAACGAGGAGACAGTGTTAATTATTTACTTATTTTTTTCATTCCCAAATCAGCAATTTACCATGCTCCTCTCTGTATCATAAGATCATGTTCCCAGTTGTTTTGGAAAATTCCAAAATGGTTTTCAATTTGTAATATTGAACTAAACAACGGTCCTCACGAATCTGCTTCATGAGTCCCATCATATGTCCTGTGGGCCATAATTTGGACCTGAGGCATATAACATCCTGAGGCATAGCAGCCTGAAGGAGTTCATACCAGAAAAAAACTCATAGATTTTTCTGGTATGCTTTTGATATTCATAGAAAACTCTTTTATGGTGAATGCCCCCCCCCCTGCCCTTTTTTGGTTACTAATGTTTAGAATGATAAAAAAAAATCTTGACAATGACACGCTAAATTATGGTTTGGTAGTGTACTTTTTGCATAATATAAAGATTATCTGAGAAGAAAAACTAAAATTTATGCTAAGTTATAACTTTTAGAAATACAGTGCAACAGCGCACATAAGTTGTAAACAAGGAAAAGGAAAAAAAAAAAGAACCTGCAGTAGAGAAAAATACAACATTTAAAAACATTACTGCAATCCTTGACTAATAACTTGACTTAAATTTTTTCAGAAAAAATTTCAATTTTCAAGCTCAATAATAAACTAAGACTGTATATTTATTGTTTAAATTTTATTTTGCGATAAATTATGTAAGGGGTATTTTTCATTTTATTTGTTTATTTTCCCTATTTAGCATTGTGTTCTTGATACCTCTAGCGTTCTTGACAACCAAGAACACCAAGTACTTAAAAATCAAAAGTTGCCAATAACAGAACCAGGTAAAGTACCATTCTGATTGTCAAGTTCTAATTGTACCTTTATGAAGTCATATCTCTTTCACTTAAATCTTTCAGTAACCAAGATGGCTGTGTATAAATTGTTCAAAATGTTTATTAGCTTTACTTAAAAACAATTCTGCGAAAAATTTTTAACAGCTGTGAAATGAAGAAGTGAGAATGAGGTTTTACAAATATTCTGTGCAAGTTTATCAAATCTTAGTTACTCTTCTTATCATCAGTGACATGGTGTACTGTACTACTGCTAAAAATAAGCAAAACTGATGCGAGAATAGTAATTCATAAGTTTAATGAACCGCGTTCCATGTGGCATAGTAAGTAGGCTTTATTCTACTTTTGCAGTATTGTGAACATGGATACGGAAAGTTTTTGAACCCCTCCCTTTTGAAACCTTGAGCAAGAGGTTGAATTTTACAAAATAAAATGCACTGTTTGCAGTGGTACAGGTTTTTAAACTGTTAGCACTAATGCCAAGGGAAGAAAAATGATAAAGAGGCATTTATAAGGAATAAATACCTGGTTGAAAGAATTATTTCCCTTTTTTTTAAATGTTACATAATAAAGTTTAAAAAAAAAGATCTAAAATATATCAATTGCTTAATAATAACATTTTCATAAAATTCTGTGATATTTTAAATAAGAAACAATTTGTGTGTATAATATTTTACAGAATATGTCAATAGCATTGTAACTTCTGGAGAGCAGGCTGGAACTGATTCTTTCGACATGCGTATGTTTATTTTATGTTTTATTTCTTTTCATTAAACTTATAAATTAGTTTGCGAACATTAAATGTTGATGCATTGCCATGTTTTTGCAGGGTGGCAACAGATCAGGGAAAAGTCAGGGAATTTTGAAAAAATAACTAAAATTCAGGGAAAATTAATTGAATGAAGAAAAAAAATGCACAATTAAGTACCTAATTCCCTGTGTATTTTCTGCCAATTATTTGTTTTGAAAAAAGTAAAATTAATGAGATGCGATTATACACTGCCACATATTTGTGCATCTTTTTTCCTTAATGTTAAAATATTGAATTTTAACTTATTAACCACAGGATGAACGTCCCAAGATTGCTTCTGTGCCTGTAAAGTTGTTTATTTTACGTCGCTCGAATTTTTTTTTCACGTGTTCCATTCTACGTAAAATAAACATCCATCATTAATGCCTTAGCTCCTTTGCCTTTTCTCATGGTCTTGAAGTAATTAGTGTACTGTAATCAGGGGCAGATCTAGCAGGGGGAGGGGGACATGAAGGCCATGGCCAAAACTTTGTGAGTGTAGGTATTTTTTAAGATAAAAAAGAGAGACAAAATATTAAGAGAAATTAACAAAATTTAACACATGTGTTTTATTTTAAAAGAAATATAGGTCTTACTTTGCGGCGAAATTATATTCCTCTCCTCGAAACAGAACTAAGTTTCCAAAATTTTGCTCCAGTATTTACACAATTTCTTGATGCTAAAACTTTCTATACATTTTTATTCAAAGCAATAAATTACACAAAAAAAAATTCGGTTTTAAACTTACGTTTTGTAAATTCATTCTACTTATAGAAACTTGAAGATAGGTAGAGGCTGTGGTTTTTCGGAAAAATAAAAAGCTAGTTTGTTAAAAAATTTCAAATGTCCTCTCTCAAAATAATCAGCTAGATCTGCGGCTGACTGTAATCACGTTTTCAAGAAGAAATTTTTGTTTTTCAAATTAATACTTATAAAAGCTTAAAAGTTGTTACTTCTTCACATTTTTAATTTAATTGCTAAAATTGAATGAAAATCAAAATTAACTTTGATTTTTGCCATCGTATAATTCGCTGTCGCCTCAGATTATACAAAGGGATTTTTTTGCAGACTTTAAAAATTCTTTTATTTTAAAACCAAGTTATATGCATATATATTTTAAAATTAATAGATTGTTTTTTGCATTTCAATGTTTGTTACAAAAGTAATCTAATATTTTTTTACGCAAATAATAAAATCATTTGAAATTGATACATTAGTAAATATTTTTATTATTTTCTAATAGTTAAAATGCTGTATTCATTCATTAAAACCTATCTTCTTGATTAGAGAATAGTTCAATATGACTGGTTGTTAAAAGGTTTCAATTTCTTTTACATAAATATGTCTATTATTTACGTAAGTAAAACTGCATTACTTGTATACTTGCACTATCACTTGTTATTCTAGCAGCAATAATTATACTGCATGAAAATTTAGTTCAAAATTATTTCCATCTAAACTTTTTAAATTTATCATGATTAGATATGTCTTTAAGAACAGTTTTTATAATTTCTTAGAATTCTTATCTTAACTGGTTACTGGAAGTAAAGTATTTGGTTTAGATTTCCTATAATGTTTCCATGTAGATATTTTAATATACCATTTTTACTAAAAAACAGAGCACCTTTTCAAAATATCTTTTTAATTAACTAATTAAAACATTTTAAACACTGCATTTTGGTTAATATGCAACGGTTTTCAAGTAGGACAAAGGAAGGAACTCATTATCATTAGTAACCTAAATCAGAAAATTTTGGTGAACTTAATTAGGAAAAGCAGGGAATTTTTTTTCACAGTTCCTGTTGCCACCCTGTTTTAACAAATATGTAAGTACAGTAAAACCTCATTAATCTGGATCTCCAGATCAAATTTATAGACTTTTTCAAAATTTTATATTCACATAGACAATACTTTTAAATTAATATTTCAAGAATATAAGTATAAGTATGCTAAACATTTGCTTTATTATTTTGATTGTCTACTAATGATAAAGTGTGCATTACAGGGTTGGCCCGATTGGACCCAATTGGGTTAGACCCAATGGGTTTTTTTGAAAAAACCCATTAAAAAAAACCCATTATTTAGCCCACTTTTGGGTTTTTTTTTAAATTTTCTGAGAAGTTTTTTAAAAAATTGTTTATTTTAAATACTTTCACAACTTAAACTTATTTTTTATTTGTTCTTTACCACAAACAATGGACATAAAAAATGAATTTTGAACTTTAATAGTATTTCTTAACTCTTGACGGCATTAAAAAAATACTTCAAAGATTTTAAACAAATATATTAAACTTTTTTCTTTAACTGGTCTCAATAAATAACTCAAATTATCTTGACTTAGTCCTATCACGTCTGATTTTCTCGATATTTGTAGATTGTACAGAGGAAACTACTCTAGCTAATAGGCTTTCATGTGAATTATTTTCTGCAAACCAACACGTCACAAATCTCGAATAAACAAGGTATATTTTTTAGAAATCAACAGGTTTATCAAACGGTCAGACAGAAAACAAAATAGAATGTACAGTATTTTCATTATCTTACAAAAAAGTTTAATATTTCTTATTCTGTACACAGAAATAGAAATACAGGCAACATAAAGTTCAAAGAAATGTCTTGATTAAGCTGGAATTCAGTAAAAAGGGATTTAAACTACTTGAGGATCTACAGTAGATTTGCATAACAAAAGAAAATACAATAAAGTAAAATGCAAAAAAAAAAAAAAAAAAAAATCGTAATAATTAAAAACGAACAATAGATTTTCTCACTCGAGAAGTAACTTTGCCTTAACTGTTGGTAATCATGGAAACTAAAAAGTCTGAAACTTCACCATTCTTGGGTTTTGTTGTCTTTTATACTTTTTTTCAGAAAACGTAGAATTTTAATTAGTTTTCCAGCTTTTTTTACCCCAAGACAATTTTTGCGCTTTGTCCATATACTTACGCTGCAATGTTACAAGTACCCCCACATTTTCCCTAAAAAAAGACAAAAAGAACCCACATATCATTTAAAAAACCCAGCTTTAGTTGGGTTTTTTTTTGGGTTTTATTTAAAAAAACCCAAAAACCCTGGGTCCATGGGCTTTTTAAAAAAAACCTGGGTTTTTGCCAACCCTGGTACATTACCATGCTTCTTTCGAATAAATGTCATCTTTGAAATGGAAATCTTTTTTGTGTTGGCTCATTCTTTGCTAAGAAATGATGTGAAAAGTTATGTTTATATTTTCTGATGATCTTGTAAACAACTCTATATAATTTATTACAAACATCTTTTTTTCATTGTAATAAATGGTGAAAGCTTATTTAAGTATTTGTTTTGCTTTTTACCATATTTCTGGGAATATCCGCATTTTTGATTCTCTGGATTGCCTTTGATTCCAGTTAGTCCGATTAAACAACGTTTTGCTGTACTTAGCTTCTATTGCGTTCTGAATACCTTTATTTTTTATGCCATTTCATCTCAACTTACTTAAAGACATATATGTGCAAAAAACATGCATGCTTAAATTCACAATTTCAGAAAATATACTCGTAATTGGTATGTACTATGTTCCATTTGGTCTTGCCTCTCCTAGCAGCATTTTTTTAAATTTCCATTTTCGTGGTATATAATTGTTTGTGTTGATTGAAAGGTTTCAAATCAGTCCACAGTTATTTGCTCATCTTTATGTAAGAAAAAGTTAATATTGTTCCTTATTGGAATCCTTGTTGTACTGTCATCAAAAAGGGAAAAAATGTTTTCTGCCCCTGAAGGTTTTAAATAACAAATTTTTCACTCCAAATATAACTGAATGGTTTTTCTGAATTAGACTATCCCTCATATTTCTGTGATTAGAAGTGTGAATGAAATAAACCAGCATCATAACAGCTTAGACATTGGCAACTTGGTAAAATTTGTTGCATTATGACTTACATTTCAAAATTTCTAATGAACTATAATGTGATAGTTTTTCTCTCTTTTTACACCTTATGTTACAAGTTTTATTTGCCATTCTATTTTTATACTAATTCAAAGGAATTGAGATACTGCTGCAGATGATTTTCTTATTTAACTTTTCAATACAAATATTTTTGCAGAATTATTTTCCAATTTTTTCAAAATTTTAATCATGGAAAAACATATTGTTTTATAATGTATACTTAATTTAGTTAAAAACTTAAACTTTAAAGCATTGAACTTTAAAGCTTTTTATTTCTTTTACAGAACCATTTGAAACTGCTCTTCTGGCAGATTCTAACCACCAGCCACCTCCTCCCCCAAGACATAGGTCCTGTGAATCACCCCCTCATCCCCCACCACATGCCTCTTCACCTTCACCTTTTGTGACTTCTGTGAAACATAAATGGCCTGCAGGTTTAGCCAATCACAGGGTAGTACTTCTACAAGAAGAATGGTTCCATGGTCCAATCAGCAGGAAGGAAAGTGAAACGTTGGTGGTGAGGGATGGGGATTTTTTGGTTCGTGAATCTCAAGGCTCTCCTGGTCAGTATGTTTTAACTGGCATGCAAGCTGGGATAAGAAAACATTTGCTTCTTGTTGATCCAGAAGGAGTGGTATGTGATGTTTTTTTTTTTTTTTTTTTTTGCTTAAGCTCTATGTGCATTATTTACAGCAGTAGAAATTCTTCAAACTCACTTCCTACTAATTAGTAGCTTCAATGAGATGACATCTGCCTTAAGCTTGATTATTGACTATTTCAGACTGATTTGTCGATAAGGAGGGCAAAACTACAGTCTCCGCTTGTCTTAATCAGGCTGTTGATATCTTGCAGCTTACAACCTTTTAGCATGAAGCTTTAGATTGCCATATAGCGTGTAAGGAGTGGTAGGTTAGGTTCTTCCCATGACTAGGGTTACTGTAGTTTAAATGGATCGAATTCAGATATGCTCTTCATTATGATGAAGCAAAGCACCAGCACGGGCATACTGTTTCATCTATCAGAGAGGCTATCTTGTACTTTTTATTTAAAAACAATCCCAGTTATGATAGAATAATTGCAATTCCACATAAAATGGTAACTTGGTAGTAAGAAAAATATTGAAAAAAAGTCTCAACTTTTTTTTGTATGTTCTCAGTTGCTTGTTCTATAAGCTCAAACTCTGATGAAATTCTCTATTAGAAGCAATTTGAAACATACATTTTTTATTGTTTTAGCCTGTTTCTACTAATTGCATTTTTTATGACAGATTTATTCCAAAAGAAGACAATTTTTTAGTATGGTTTTAAATTTCTCGGTAAAATAATGGAAAGGAACTGATTGTTAATGCATTGAAGTCTTTGTACCATAAGTATCAAAAGTTGATTTTTTTTTTCATATTTGTAAATTTTGTAGTCAAGAAAAACAGTAAGAATGTTTTAATTTACAATTATTTGTGCCACTTAAAGGAAATTATAGGCCAATTTAATTTCTTTTTGCTATGATATTTCAAAAATAAGCATATTTATTTTGTAACATGAGTCAGATATAATGTACGTCACAGCCAATACAAAACAATATTAACTTTTTAGTGGTATTTTATGTATCCTAATGTTATTTTAGGAGTTAATGGGAGGTTAGCATTTATATGCACACCTATACATAGTTAAGAATACCACTAACATTAGTTAAATAGCATAATTTTATTTATTCCGTTATTTAATAATATTTTAATTGTTGCAAAAGTCAACATTTTGACCTTCAGATTTTTACCCCTTTTCACTACTAAGGACCACTTGGTACCCTTTCGAATTCTAAGTGCATACATATAATAGAAATAATATTTTTACAACAGTTATATTAGGTAAAATGAGATAAATCTAAAAGTTTTAAATAAATTTAACTACAACTATAAAAATGGTATAAATTCATTTTCACTAGCAACAAATCATGTGAAAATTGCTTGCAAACCACAGGTTGAGAATCACTGCCCTAAATAATGTTCCAAAGAAGAAGATCAGAATGGAGAAGTTAACATGCAACAATAATCTTATGTTATTCAGCATCTATGCTACATATCGAATTCAGATGCGTACCCTTAAGAGTAGTATTTGATACTGCTATTATCATACTCATTCTAACTACATACTTTCTCTGATGCTAGTGATAAAGAATGCTTTAATCAATTTGTTATTGAATCAACAAAAATAGACTGTGGTTTGAAATCAACTAAGAATCTTTTTATTTTGTGTTTGAGTGTCATGTTATTTTGTTTCAGTTAGATCAGGGGTGCCCACCTAAGGAAGGGGGGGGGGGGCATGGCGCTGACTGCGGCATTGAAATTTTTAGGGAAATTGTTTTAAGGGGTATTTTTCTCATTTTTTGAGGGAGGGGGAGGGTAGGTCTCTGCAATATTTAGGGGGCTGCACCCTTGCCCTCAGGGGGGGGGGGGGGCTCTCCTGTGTTAGATAGATCTAGGTGATGCAAAATATTATTATTCAATAAACTATTAAAAGTTTAATTTTCTAAAAAAATAAATACCAGTATTTATCCCCTTTTCCCTTTTTGTGTACAAAAGTTTAGTAGTTTGCAGTGTTTTTTTTTTTCCCTTGGAATGCAGAATTTTTAAAATCTTTTTTCTGTTCAAAATATTGTTTAACAAATTGATTTCATAAGATAACTCTTTTGTTTTCCACAGGTAAGAACAAAAGATAGAACTTTTGAAAGTGTAACCCACTTAGTAAGTTTCCATAGTGATAATGGCTTGCCTATAATATCAGCCGAAAGTACTTTAGTACTGAGAAACCCTATCCCAAGAACTATGATGCCCACTCGTTGAACAAACTTTGAAATTTGTACAATATCTGACAACAGACAAAAGTGATTATCAAGCCTTGAATGTTTTAAAGTTAAGTTTGTGTGTTACGTTATAACGAATAATGTTGCTTGTATATAATATGATAGTTCGATTTTGGTGATTATATATGAATGGAACAAAATATTATAAGGTATCCTAATCTCGCTTCACTCAGTCTGATTCACTTCATGTGAATCAGCCTCAAAGTTTACTTGGTGGAAAAAAGTGATTTCGGCATGTGCGCCTATATGCAAAATTTTAGGGGGGGGGGGGGGAATCTGAGATATTTTCCGAATGGTTTAGCAGGATATGTTTCTCGTGGACACTGATTTCAGTACAGATTAGAGATATTAAAATTTGACATTTTAAATAACTTATTCATTAATGGCTGGAAAAGAAATGTTTTTACATTTTTGCAAAGAAAAAAGTACTAAAAGCAAGGAAGTTCTAATTTCTATAGGGGGGGGGGGGTCTTGAGCCCCCACTTGACCCCCCTCCCCATATGGGCGCCTATAGATTTCGGTTCACTTTGAAAGTCAGTGAAAGATATTTCAGCTGTTGAACTGTTTCACTCTGTCTGATTCACATCACCACGAGTGAATCAGCATCTTAGTTCACACCGACCTTCCAAGCGAATCGAGATTACAACTTTTGTTAACTAAGATGCTGATTCATACAGAGTGAATTGAATCAGTTGGAGTGAAGCAAGATTAGAACCTCGGCTTTTAAATTATATCAAGATAAAAATAATTGTTTTTAGTATTTTACTGACTGATAATTTTTATTTTTCACCAGTCTTCATAATAGTTGGTCATTTATCACGTATTATTTCTAATTGCGAATGTCATCTGTCTATAAGCACTTATTGTTCATTAAACTCATAAATGGCAATCTATTAGCAAATTTTTATAACTACTGCCTGTGTCCAGAATCAGATAGCAATTTTTTTTTTGTATTGCTATGTCTTTTTTCTTCTTTAATTGCTATTATATTAACTTAATAATTACCTGTTTCAACCTAGAGTTTTTAAAAATGCTTTTTTTTTGATCAAATGAAAATTATTTAAAAAAATATTAAGCCAAGTTGCCAAGCTACAAATATAATGTGTCACAGGAAAAAAAAAATAATGAGTAGGAAGTATAAATAATGAGTTGTGCTATTCTTTGAAAAGAGTTAAGATATTATGTTTGAATTTGACATAAACACAGAGGAAAATTTTGCACCCAGTATAAATCTTAGCATTCTTTTTTTTAGTATGGTTTTTACAACAATGCTTATTTCCGATTCTCTTTTTACTTTGTGTTTCTTTTCATTGACTGAAATAAATAATTCTGCTCTAATATTTTCTGGAGAATAAAAATATGAGCAGCGTTACCTTTTACAATTTCCATTTGTTATGTAATTATACTTCCAGAAAGTTAAAAGAGTATCTCAAAATATACTTGAAAATTACTTGCTATGTAGAACTTACATTAAATGTGACTGAAATTAATTCTTCAAGGTACATATGTATGAGGTAAACCTGTGCAATATATTATGTGAACTTGAACATGTAATGCACATGTACTGTTTATTCTTGGAAGTATTTTGCAAGGAAAAAGTATACTTAGTTTCATTTAATTATTTTATTTATTATTTTTTTTAATTTATTTTTTCTTGCTTTGTGAATCATATAAATTTTTTGTTATTTTTATTTTAAAATTTATTTGATGTATTCTATTGATGAAGTTTATTGAGAAATTTTGGGGCCCGTCAGGAAAGACTTTTATGAGCCCCCCTCCATATTGTTTACCCCTACATCCCTGCATATATTTCACCCCTCCTTTAAAAAATCTCAGGCCCCCTCCAGGCTCGTTCTCAGGCCAATAAGTGTCCCTTCTCCCCCCCTTCCCCCTGTGTACGCCCTTGCCTGGAAGCACATCTGTAAAATTCAGTTCATATTTAGTTTTATAAACACATAAGTTAATGTAGTGAAGGGTTAAGTGCTTGTTATCTCATGCATGGGAGTGCAAATCTGCAGAGTCGGAAAATACATAATAAAACTAATATTGAAAAAAAGGGGGGGGGGGTGGAATCTTTGTTTTCACTACAATAATAAGGTATATTTTTTGATAAATAAAATTAATGATGCAGAATACATATGTGTATGGTTAGTTAAATTAATTTTTCTGCAGTAAATTCCTGATCATCCATCATAATTCTGTAATCGTAAGTTGTTTATGAAAGATTTTCAAGCAAGTGATACAGCTTAAAATGGGTGATATTTAGAGTGTGATGTTGGCTAAACAACTTTGCTTGGTGCCATTTTTACTTCTACAAAAATATGTGAAATAAGGAAAAGTTGAAACTAAAAAAAAAGAAAACATTTGAAAAAAGTCTGAAGAATCTCATCCTTGTTACCTTACCAAATAGAAAAATATTAGCTTGCTGGAGAGATGTTTAAATTTTATGTATGATGCATGCTTTGTTGCAGGATTATTCATCATGTTCTTGAATTGATATTTACAGCATTTAGTAAAAGATCTGCATTTTACAATTCAAATATTTTATTTTTACTGTGGATTTTTACAGTAGAGCACTGATTATTCGCACTTACCAAGATTGGGCCCATTTCAAATACGTAGAAGTTCAAATAATTGTAAAAACAGCTTCGGGGATGCTTCTGACTACATGAAAACATATGAAATACATGTTTGCGATGCATAAAATTTATGTTTCAGCCGAATTTTTGCAGTTACTAGGTACATTTAAGAAAATATTGTGTATGTACAATTTTCCTTCATGCTTTACCCAGGTTAGGGTTACCCCGTTTAGAATTCAACTGTCTAGACCTTCATTTTCCTCCTCTTCCAAGTCCTTATTTTCTCATACATTGGGAGGAATGTTTTGAATTTTGCTTGCTCAGTCTCAAAAAAATGAGAGGGATAGTTCACTCGGATAATCGGAAAGTTCAGTTCGTTGGAGTTGGGATAATTGGGCAGTGCAATTAATTGAAGTTAGGATTATTGGTCAGTTCAGTAGATTGGAGTTTGGGTAATTGGGGTCAGTTGGAGTTGGGACAATCAATTCTCTACTGTAATTTATGCCATTTTTTTCCAACACAAATGTAAGCTATGCTTTGTTCATGTTATTATTATTATTTTTTTTTTTTTGATTAGATAAAAAAGCAACCCAGTGCATTTTGTATTCATCATATAAATGAGCTTATGTATTAAAGTTTTAACTCTTTGTCATTCCTTTATTATAGTTAGAGCACATTTTGAAATGCTCTATTTTCACTTTTAAAAATGTTTATTTATTGATTTATTTATTCTAAAAAAAAGGCTCACTTCAAATGAATGAGTTGATATAGTGATCACTTTTAAGAGTTTCTTAAGCAATTTCTAGAAATAAAAAAATAATGTATCTTTGTTTTTTTCTTTTTAAAATATAGTTGCACAATATTAATGAATATGTTGTTTTTTTTTATCTTTAAAAAAATACATTAAAATTGTCTTTGGCATATTGTATATGTTTTTTTGTGGAGGTAGGAGAGAATTTTTTTTAAAAGAAAAATGCGTCATGAATTATAATTTATTTATTTTTAAATTCTTTTCTTTAAATGCAATGTGTTTTTCTTGTAGATATAGTATGCTTCTGCATTTATAATACGCTGTTGAAAGGAATTTTTTATTGTTAAATATATTTTATGCAATGTTTAAAAACACTGAATAGGAGAACTTACATGATCTTCATTGGATTGTTTTTATGGTATGTTTTTGTTACTAACATTTTTTATGAAAGCCATATTTTATTCCAAATGTGAATATGTGACTTAATTTTCTTAACTTATCTTGTTATTAACATTTGTTCCTATTTTATTAAGTTGGTTTTAGCATAATTTATTCAATATTTATTTGATTTTTAAATGGTATTTTATTTAACATAGCTACAAGTTAGAAGATTTAAGTTTTTCTAATTATATTTTTATGAAATTATACAGTGTACTGTAAGTAATGTGATGAAAATAAAATTTCTGATTTTAAGAATACTTTGCCGATTTATTCAGTCACTAGTTTCTGTTAATTAATCAAATGTGGGTCTTGTACAACACAGTATGGGGCTACAATTTCTGATTGTTAGAAACTAAAAGATCCCTTATCCGGTACTTTTTTCCGAAAGTTAAAAATTTTTTTTTTGAAAAAAAAAAGTTTCTTTTTAAATGTTTGCAACAATAGCCAAATGTTGACAATTTCAAACAATTTTTGCAACTGATTTTTTTTTTTTTTTTTTTGATGCTTGGTGTCAATCATAAAATTGGCATGTTGCTGTGGAGGGGTTGATCCAAACATAAATTGGGTCCCCATTGCGGCCCCTTCACTAAATTCTTTGTTCTAGGAACAGACCCTTCACAGAATTCTATCACAAAAGTGGCCTCTTCATTATTATTATTATTATTATTTTTTAGAATAAGTCTTTTTGCAAAATTTTATTCATAAATTAAGTTGTATTTCCCAGCTTATTTGCATACAAATATTCTCAAACCAGGAAGCAACTTATGATCATGCAGTTTTAATGTATGATTTTATTTTATTTTTCTGTCAAAACAGATGTGAGAGAATGACAGATGCAAAAACCCTTCTTTAATTTTATGCTTTCATATAGATTCCAAGAAATAATTTCCGACAAACAAAAGACGCAAGTATTTAGCAATATTTTTTTTTAGTTTTCAGCTGCAAATTACAATAATTTTTGATGAAAAAATTTATTTCATAGCGATTCTAGGGATTAAACTGACTGCTGTGAGAGAATGACACCAACCGCTGGAGACGAACTTAAAAATAACTATGTAAACTTACTTTTAATGACAATTTAATTTTAAAGATTTTTTTAAAATTAAATTCTTCAACATTTTGAAATAAAAACCACAAAAATGTGAACTTGTTTGTTTGCTTAGAAATAATTTTTGCATACTTTTTACTAACAGTGTGGACAAGTGAGGAAATGATATTTGGGTACTTAAGACTTACATTTAAAATAAAATATAGAAATTTTACTTTTTATGCCCTTGTTAAACTCTATCCTGAAAAGCATTTAAACCACTAAAAATACGTTATGAGTCATAAAACATGCGAAAATTATTACAGAGACATGAAAATTAAGTTTCTCTGAGCTTAAAAGAGTTGCGAGTTAAACTGAAATAGAACCTAAACCTTAATACAGCGGTTCTTAACCTTTTCGCCCTTGCGAACCCCTTCCCAATTTTGAAAGAAGTTGGAGAACCCCTTGGGTACTAGGTAACAAGTAACAAGCAAAAGAAAAAAAAAACATGCACAAACACATAGACAATAAAATGTGGGAGGTTTTTTTTTTAAGTTTGATGCTCCATCGTTTATAACAAGAACAAAAACTTAATTGCAAAATATAGAATTATCAATACTGCTACGAACTAAAATGATATCTAAAAAATAAATGCAAAATAAGCAGTGATTATTCTGTGTTGAGCTTCAATCAACCTTGAAAATTTTTTTTAAATGGGATGTTTGTGGAACTAAGAGGCTCAAAGTTTGGCTGAAATTTTTCTGGCACGAGTTTACATTGATGACAAATGCTATCAATAAATCAGAAGTCGATTAAAGAACGATCTTTAAAAAACCTTTCAGGGAACTGTCTCAGATTAACTAATGAACTTTTTTCTTCCTGTAAAATGAGAAAGATCTCCAGGTTTAAGTCTTCTTGAAAAGGATTATGAGCCTAGCTGTTTGATAAAGATATACTGCGTACATTAATCGTTTTATTGCTGAAGATTTCTCTTACTTAATTTTTACTCAAAAGGTAATTTTTAACAAAAGAAATATTTCTAAGCTCACTAGCTACATGAGAAATTTTCTATATAAAGTTCAAAAATTCCTTATTTACAAATAGCGCAAATTAAGTTGCATGGTTGGTTAAATTCCGTAGAATTTTTTTTTACCGTGTAAACCTCACACTACCAAACTTTCACTTATTTCATACTTCCTCTGGTAATTTTGGGTTACTAGCCATTCTTTTTGACAATGAATCTATAAGTAAGTTGTAGTCTATGTAGTGTGAAAATTATATCAACAAACAACGGCGTGATCTCACTTCTGTGCATTTTTGACTCAACAAAAGAGAAAAGCGATAGCTCTTTGTCGAACTCAAATGGTAAAGAAACTAAACATCAAAATATTTGAGATGCTCGCATAGGTTCCATGTAATGTTTTTATTAATTTTAATGAATCTTTCCGATCAAAAGCTTCCGAGGAAACAAATGCTTTAAAATTCTTTCATCTGAGGACTTAATCAAAAACAGGAATGTTAAAACTTCGCCATTACAATACTTTTTTCGCGAAACTCCCGCCTTAATACATTCAAAATAGTTATTTGTTGTCTTCTTTTGAATATCCTTGTGTGCTGGGGAGCTCAAAGTTTAAAATTTGCCTTTTAATTGTTTTAACTGTGTCCTTTTTAGCCTACTTACCCATTTCAAAAGATGGAGAAAGAAACAAGCTGATGTGTGCATCATATGACTTCCTTTCACACCAATTTAATGTTATTTCTCCATTATTGGCAATTTTAATGTGATTCAATAGTTAACTCTCTAAATATCACCAACGGTGGCCAAATTGAAACCAGTTTTAAAAAAAATATCGTCAAGTTGGTGACAAAACTTGGCAACCAAATACTGGCGATATATATCGCCAAGTGTCCGCCAAAATATAACACCACTTGAGTTTGCATCGAAATTAACAATGTTTTACCCCCCAAAAAGGTGCAAAAGACCCTTTTGAATCGCATGAATGCAACGGTGGGGGGGGGGGGGGGGTGCACAACTAGATCCCACTAGGAGTCTGCGTTCCAAATTTCAACTTTCTAGGACATACCGTTCTTGAGTTATGATACATACGCGCATGCATACATACATAGCAAGAAAACTCGTAATGTACTCGGGAATCATCAAAATGGATATTTTGGGCGTCTATACGTTTTTAGGTATATATGCACATGTGGTCGGGTCGAAAAAAAAAACTCAAATAGCTTAATATAGTTTAAAAATATCGCAATTAACAAAAAAAGTCAAAAATAAATTGGAAAGTAGGGTATTGAGATGGGGAAAAATGTCTGTCTGTCCCCTCAGATTCAAACAATCTTTTTCGTTTGAGAGATCTCGGGGAGGACACCTCATTCCTATATTTCACTTTTTGATTTGAAAAATTTTTTGTTAAGTTTTTTTGAACTGGTTCAAAATTAAACATTAGCACCTACGGGGAATATCAAGGCAATTTAATGAACATTTTTTTTTCTTCAAATTTGGGGGGGGGGCTACAGCTACGGTAAAGTGAGAATAGTCACACAATAACTAATTTAAATCTGCAGAACCACAACATCAAGCAAGCACATAGACTTTTGAAAATATGCTCGGGTAGGGTGTAGATCTGAGGGTAATTGTTTTTAGTGCAACATGGCAATATAAAAGCATTTTTGCACAACTGGTGCAAGAATTTCACCCCTCAAATAACAAGATTAAAACAAAATTACCTGACATTTTCAAAAATCTCAAATATTTTATTTTATGTTTCCCAACCATTTTAGGCAAATTTCAGGTTTTCCCTAGTGTTAATTTATGTAAAAAAAATACCCGGTTCAGATAGCAAAACAATGTGTTACAGTACTAGATTTTGACATTTGGACAAAACAGCAAACCAGATAAATGCTACAGAAAATGGATATTTTAAAATCTGATTTTTAAAGCTTTAAATGTAAGTGAATAAGTTTATACAAAAAATTAACAGAAAAAGGAAAATAACACATTTTTTATTTCACAAAAATACACTGCATTGATGAAAAAACTGAATACAATTTAATATTGTGTCAATTAATAAACAAAAAAAAACTGGAAGACAATACTATAAAAAAGTGATAATAGATATGCTTTTTATACTTAAGATATCATACAAATGTATAAAGGGGAAAAATTATCAGTAAGTGTTTAATAAGCAAATAATTTAGTTTATACAGTTTATTACAGTGGAAATAATTAGAATAAAACCAATTTATCCATTTATAAGAAGTTTGAGCATTCTGTAAACAATAAAAAAAAAAGTTTGGCAAGGTTTGGCATAGTGCGATGATTTGCAATCATGCAGAAAATAGTTTTAAGGAAAAAAAAGGGAGAAAAAATAGTTCTTTCAAATTTTAAGCTTGTAATAAGTATGTATGGAATGTATAAGAACAAAAGATATTATTCATGAAACTTGTAAAAAATAAGTGATAAAATAGTAAGCATTATAAAATAAATGCATGCAAATAACAATTGTGCAGAATGATACATGCACAAAAATTCAACAGCATTATGCTAGTTGAACTATTTCCAGTACAAAACAAATCTATACATATTTAAACAGATAATGCAGCATTTAAAACACAACAAACAGACTAGATTTTTTTCTCTCACAAATATATATAAGTAGAAAACTAATAGGAAACTTTTTTTTTTTCAGAAATGCTAGTTATACTTTAAAATGTGTGAAAAATATTTAAAAAAAAATTAAAACATCATTTATCAATAAGAATTTGGAGTATGATATATTGCAAACATACTTTGAAGTGATTTTTAAATGTGTGCACTTATTTTCAAACTTGTTGAAGCTACCCGAGATAAAGAATGCTATTTTCAACAGTAATTGGACAACATAAGGATAATATCTACAAAACTTTTGTGAAGAAAATCAACAATAAAAAAGTTTCTTAATGTATTTGTATACATCTTTTACAATGCCTAATTGTATATAAATATTACTAACAATAAAAGGAATGAAAATTACACAAAAGAAAATACAATTGGATTTACTTTTAGAAAGTATATTATATATCAGGTATTTTAACTGAACCTTAAATCTTTGGATTAATGTTTGAGATTGGCACCCACAGCATACTAAAACATATGTAAGTTTTCAATGCTTTTTCATACATGCTTTTTTAAATTATTTGTATCTAATAAGTAATAATTTACGATAATAAAAGTAACGAGGCAAAACAATTAAATTATTGCACATGCATGTTTCTGGCTAAAGGAATTCATTTTCAATGCTGAATATGAGAGCTTATAAATGAAAGAACATCCAACCAAAGCTAATCTTCCATTTAATATTCTTTCATTCTTAAGATCAGGTGTTCAACATTGAAAAAAAAAAAGTTTTTTGTAGGCTTAAAAGACACACATGCCATAATTTGTATATTTTTTTTCTTACAAATTATATTTTAGGCAAAGAGTTACATTTTATACTGTTATTTAAACAATTTCAGTCGGATGTTTTTACAGCCAAAATGTTTTATCAAAAGTTTTTCATTTTTAGCTGTTAAGGAATATTAATATTTAAAACTAAAAACAAAGCCAGTTAACAATTTATTATACCTCATCTGAATATTTTTAAATTTAAACTAATCAACCATTTCAAATAGAAACTTAAATAACTTCTGAACCTTTCTAACATTCTTTAAGCCCAAAGTTACATGGAAGGAGATGAGTTGGTTGACACACCTAAGTACCACAAAAGTAAAGGAACAGCAGGGAGTCTGTACTGATTTCCAAGCAATTAATAGCTTAGTTTACATTCTGATGACACTCAAGTACAGTGAAAGCACTTGTTTTTGAAAGGTTTTAATTTTTTCAGGCCAGTTGTAGTCAGGAAAATTCAAGCCTCATGAAATATCTTTTAACGGTGGATTTTTCAACTTTCGGCACTATTCACATAAATTTTGCAAATTTTTCAACTTACGAAAGCATTGATGTTTTCATTTTTGCAAAACTTACGGCTTACCAAAATAAGTACAGTAATTAAGATTGTTCTGGAACATAATTTTCAGAAACTTATGTATGAGAAATGCATTAAATTACATTTTTAGATACAAAATGTATTTTAAAAAAAGTTGAATTATATGTTATATTTCCATAATATCTCTAGAATAAAATAAATTTTAATAATGATCTGTGTTTATAGGAGAAACTTGAGAGGGGGGGGGGAAATGGCTATGGACATCAACTGCGTGGCTGACTCTAAATAATATCTTTCATAAAAAATGTACCTGCTACAATATATGTTTGCCCATTTACATTCTTGCTTTAAAAAAAATACAAATTGCATTTTTACAATAGTGTACTTCACTAATTTTATTAAAAGTGGTTACCAACTATTGCTACAATGACCCAGTTCATTTATCACAAAAATGGACGCAGGGTTGAAGTTCATCTAACTTCACTCTTGTTAGTTACATTAGGAGATTAATATAATCATGACGATCGTCTATTAAGTATATATGGAAGTACAGTAGAACCTCCATTAAGGGACACCTCCGAATAAGGGACACCTCTATTTAAGGGACATTTTTCATGGTCCCAGTCCCTTTGAATAGGGACTTCCATGTTTTAAACTCTAATTAAGGGACACTCTGTTTAAGGGACAGTCATAAAAAATGCAAGAAATAATGTATAAACACATAATAAAGAGTGAATTTACTGGAATTCAAGTTTCACTTTTTCTCTAAAAATTTATAGAGGTAAGTTTGACATAAACATATGTGAAGGAAACAAGTAATGTATTGTAAAAAAAAAAATGCTGAAATTAAGATGCATAATTTGCCCTCTCAACAATTTATTCAAATAGATTCACAGCTGACGAAGAGTGCATAGCAACAAATTAGCTTTGTAACTTAAATTTTTTTAACATTAATTGTAATTTACATAGTATTACATTGTAAATTACATAACATAAAGCAAATACATGTAATGAATTACTTCAAAATTATTTCTGTATGCTACTTAACTTTGCCATTACATTTTTTAAATGTTAATTAATAAAATAATATAAACTTAGAAAATTGAATAATTATGAATTTTATTTAACATAATGAGACATTTTCAGTATTTAATCTTAACTTAAGTGTTAATAGTTAATGCTTATTGTGATATTACACTACTTAGTCCACAGCATGCATCAATTCATCCACCTCCGAAGAAGGGACACCTCTATTTAAGGGACAAAATGTCTGGTCCCCTTAGTGTCCCTTATTGAGAGGTTCTACTGTATTTTAAACTAACTTTTAAATTAAGTAAGGTAAAACCGTACAAAAAATCATACACAAATGAAACAAACTGGAATATCTAATTCTTATAATAGAAGATTCAACAAGGTGTGAAGGAAGGGATTGCAAGTAAGCATATGTGTCTAAATGCAAAACAACCTGCTTTTAAAATGGCTGTCTTAATTTAGTTATATTAGGAGGTTAATACAATGATGTTGGTCATCTATTAAGTGTATATGGAAATATTTTAAACTACCTTTTAAATTAAGTAAGGTAAAGCTGAACAAAATCATACACAAATGAAACAAACTAGAATATCTAATTTTAATAATTGAAGATTCAACAAGGTGTGAAGGAAGGGATTGCAAGTAAGCATATGTGTCTAAATGCAAAACAACCTGCTTTTAAAATGGCTGTCTTAATATAATTATATTAGGAGGTTAACATAGTCATGAAGGTCATCTATTAAGTGTATGTGAACATATTTTAAACTAACTTTTAAATTAAGTAAGGTAAAGCTGTACAAAATCATACACAAATGAAACAAACTAGAATATCTAATTTTAATAATTGAAGACTCAACAAGGTGTGAAGGAAGGGATTGCAAGTAAGCATATGCTAAAGCTAAATGCAAAACAACCTGCTTTTAAAATGGACGTCTTAATATACATATGAAGTAGGTTCTCTGTTTAATGATGCTCTATTTAACGACTTTCTCTGTTTAAAGATGACGTCTCATGGTCCCCTCTCCCAGTAGTTTTACAAAAATTCTGTTTAAGAACACATTTTATTTAAGGACAATTTTTTGTGGTCTCTTAAAAGTCGTTAAATAGAGAATAGACTGTACATATTTTTTAAATTCAAAAACGGAGCAAAATTATGTGTAACAGTGAAAATATTTTTATGCAGTGACACTTTTAATTGAAAAAGTGAAAGGCTAACAATGAAAAAAAAAAAAAAAAAATGAGCAAAGGGAAAGTGGCTGTCTTAAGGTCTCAAGCAGGTTCTGCATCAGTAATAATAATCAAAAAGATGTCAAACAGATAGCACATCCCCCAAAAACGACAACTTTATAGAATCTTCTTCCTCTCAAAAACTTATAGAAATGTTCCCAGAACCATTAAACAGCCTTGTTGATCCTCAAGAAATAATTTTACATTGACTCCTGTTTTAAATACAATGCATTCATACCCAGGATATAATATTTATACAACTTTTTCATTTTTAATATACTATCAACAAATATAGACTTCAAGATAAAATCAAGAAGGGATGAACTTCAATATTTAAAATACTCTTTTATAAACAAAACTTTTAACTGTGCTACTTTTTTAACTTTTAACTCTACACATTTTAAAAAATTAACATTTTAGTATTGTTTTCACAACAATATTATCTTGCAGTCACATCATATTAAGCACACTAAAACATATAAATTTAGAATGATAACAAAATAACTTTGTCTTGATAATACGCAATTTTTCTAAAGTACATAAAAATTTTTGAGGTAAAACTTTATACATAAAGAAGATATTTGAACAATAAACAAATCAAAATAAACTAAAGTATTTACCACGTAATAATAAATAATAAAGACAGTTGTTGCTTAAGAAAGCTTAAACAGCAAATTTTATGCAAATAGAAATAAAAAAGTATATTTAAAAATAAATTTAAAAACTTTTTGGCAAGTATTTCAGACTTCAAATTTTTTTTTTTACTGCAGAGAATATTTATGCTGAGCATCAAATAATGTTGCCTCTTCTTCTTCATCATCATCCTTATCAAGTGGTTCCATTTCCATATCTGATGCAGTTGATGTAATTATTCCATATTTTCTGCTTTTGCTCCTTTTATGACGAAGCCTAAGAGAAAACCATAGGTTTGAGTTAATATGAAACATTGGAGACAGAGTTTTTTCAGTTTTATAAAACTGATGCTAGTAATTATAAAAACAATCCTGAGAATAGAAAAAGTCATGACTGAATATCAGCTAATGTTACTCAGATTAGTTATATCTTGAGCAAATTGAGAATGATTTATCTGCTATTCCAGAGTTCATACACACTTCATTAAAACAAAATCAAGGCCTTATAAGGAAGAAAAAACCCAAAAAATAAGGACCTCTAAATAGAATTAATAGCTAATTGGCACATACTTTTTTAAATAAAATGTTTCATTTTCTCGAATTTGATCTATTACAGGATGATGTACAAAAAAGAACATAAAAGATACATTAAAAATATAACAACAAGAATTCCTAAAAACCTGACAAAATAAAATGATGAAAAGAAAATTCAAAACTAGTGAACAATTAAAACTCTTTTGATTCCAAACTTTTTTCCCCTAATTTTAGATCCAAGGAATTTGTCATGTGTGGGTGGCACAACAGAGCAAACGGGTGATGACGTTGTTGCAAGAGCTTTATTAGAAAAACAAAAATCTGATTTTTTGAAAAATGACAGAGTAAAAATAAGGACTTTCAAGGACTTGGGGCATTGAAATAAGGACTTGTAAGCACTTATAAGACGAAAAATAAAAGTAAAGACTTGTAGGTACTCGTAAGGAGGCGTACAAACCCTGTTTTTAACCAACGTTGGCTCAACAATAAGGCTCAATATTATAGGACAATATTAGTGTAAAATTGGATGAATCAATTTCAAATGATAAACAGTGCCGTCTCATTTTAACTATGACACACAGAGACTTATATCCTGAGTGTGAGGGAGGAAAAACTGCTGGTAACCTTTAAGCGTAGAATCCTAAGAAGCATCCTTGGTAGAATTCAGGAAAATAGAGACTGGCGTAGAAGACGCTTTGGGGTTGTTTCCTTCAGTCAAAAGTACTACTTTTAGTCACTGAAATTGATAGAATAAGCAAAAATAATAACATGGGCCCAGAAAATACTTTCATTTTCCCAACAGTTATTTTTTAATTATTTTTTTTTAAATGTCCGATTTTTCAAACAAGGCGTGGTCTTGATGACGTCACAAATGATGCATTTTGGTGCATCTTTCTACAGCGTTTCCACGTTATAATAATAATCAAGAAGTGAATTATACATTGCCCTCTACGCTTGCTATCAACCATATTGTTGCCAATACGCGTGAGTAAAGATGCGAATTAAATATTTTGCTCTGTGAATGGCCACACTGAATGGCATTTCATCATTCGTGATGTCATCGGAAGAAATATAAACAATGAAAGCGCACAGATTTAAGTATTTTTTTTTAAGTATTAAACTAAAGCAAATCATTTAAAAAATGATCAGATCCTTCGTTTTTAAACATGCTCTTTCAGAAAAAAATACTTTTAAATTTTTGGAAACTACCCCATTGAATGAACTATAAAAAATACTTAAGGAACCTGATGTTGCCACAGGAGCGTGCTTAGAGTTTTAGCGGCCTTATGTAAAGTGTTGCATCTTCTTTTCATTAATACAGTAAAACCCCTATAATGCGGACTCTAATAGGACAAATTTTTTTGTCTGCAATAGAGGAGTGTCCGCAGGACAAGGGTTCAATAATGCTATTTGCCTTGGAATTGGGGAGTTAAAAATTGTCCACATAAGAGGGGCGTCCGTTAGGAGTGGTTTTACTGTACCATTAGAAGAACCGATTTTTTTCCTTCAAAATAAGTTTTTTCTACAATGGTGTTCTTTCCAATAAGGATAGAAAAATGAGTTTTAAATTCTGTCTGTGGTAATGAATTGCCATGTTTAAGTTCAGATTACAGGAAATTTTATCACACTGGAAGCCTGAAATTTTAGGAGCTCAAAGTACTTTTGGTTTTCAATACGTTCTTGTATTTTTATGAATTTGAGTTCATTAACTTTTTGTGTTACATGCAAAGTCGCAAAAAAAAAAATAAATTTTGACCTTTTGAGTTCAAATTATGTTTTTCGCAATCACGAGTGTGTGTATGTAGGCATGTGTGTTTATGTGTGTGTGGGGGGTATGAGTGTTTGTGTGTGGTGGGGAATGTGTATGTGTGTAGGCATATGTGTTTATGTCTGTGAGCAGGTATGAGTGTGTGGGTAGTTGTGTGTGTAGGTGTCTGTATGTATGTGTGTGTGTATGTATGTGTTTGAGTGTGTGTATGTGTTTGTGTGTGTAGGTGTATGTATTTGTGTGTGTGTGTGTAGTTGTGTATGTATGCGCGTGTGTGTAGCATATGGATGCAACCTGGAGACGGTTTTCGCTATAGGAGCAGCATCGTGAGGAGCCGGTCGACGGTGATGCTGCAGAGGGTGCTGGCGGGAAAATGATTGCACATCAAAACAGTCAAATTAAAGCAATAAGCAATCGTGATTGCTCAAAAAAAAAAAAAACGCAGTGGAGAAACTTTTTTCTGGATTTTAAAACGTCATAAATTCTGAACAAAAATGATTCAAAAGCTCTTACTTTGTTATTCTATTGTCAATACATAGCTTTCAATGGGTTATTGTTGCAGAGTGTAAATATTTATTTTCTAAAAGATATTGGCATCCAGAGTGGCTGTCAAAATTGTTCACATGAAAAATAGCCTATTTTTAATGCGCTGTAGCACAAGTTTGTCCCATTGCATCTTCTTTTCGTTGGTACCATTAGAAAGGAGATATTCTTCCCACACAGAATTATTTTATTCTCTTATAATATTTTAGTGGCCCCTTAACCTCAGAATATTTTAGCGGCTCTGTGCGGTCGCACAGTTTGTCACCCCCTAAGCACGGCCCTGGTTGCCCAGGGTATTAATATTATCCATCTAACTTGGGTCGTTCATGTTATCTGCCTTGATAATAGCAGTATTCTAAAGAAACTTTTCATGGCCAAGCCATTTTGTACTAGAATACATGGAAGACCAAAGCTGCACTGGGTGGATGCTGTGGAAGAGGATTGCATTGTCCTTAGGTCTAAGAACTGGAAGAGCTTAGCTGCAATTAGAGGAGGTTGGAAACAACCGGTACAGAAGGTCTTGGCCCATTCTGGGCTGTCGCGCCATGGATGATGAAACACTGCTGCTTGCTAAACAGTAGCAATTGTTTTTTGAAGGATGTAAATTTTATACTTTGATAACTGGAGATAATACCATTGAAACCAAGTACATAAGGGTAGGAATGGTCGGAAAAAACCCTGGAATTTTTTTGAAAAAGGTTGAAATTGTTTAAATTTTCACTTGGGGAAAAATTTAAAGAGTAGAAACTCCTAGTATAAAATTAGGTAAAGAAATGATAATACTTGCACTTGAATACCTTTTTTTATTTTAGCTGAATATATTTGCAGAAGGGGGCTAGTAAATATGAGAGTG
The DNA here is from genome assembly GCF_026930045.1 of Uloborus diversus. NCBI lineage: Eukaryota > Metazoa > Arthropoda > Arachnida > Araneae > Uloboridae > Uloborus > Uloborus diversus. Next base: position 138,300,182 of record NC_072738.1, read on the forward strand.
GAAACTAATAGTAGGATTTGAAAAAAAAAAAAAAACATTTTTGTCACGGGAAGCACATTTCTGAGCATGGGAAAGTGATGAGTCTTTCCTTGAGTCATGCCAATTGAACCTGGAACAGCAGCATGCAATGAATATCTGGTCAACATACCAAATACTTGGCAGTAGCCAGATATTTCAATTATCTGGCCTAAAATTATACTGCAAAATCAAATTAAGAAAAAAACATGTCAACCCTTCAAATAATATGCAATATAAAACAAAGTGCTAAATCAATGCTTCAACATTATTTTTAATAAATATATTCCTGTTATGCAAGTACATAGAAAATTGAATGACAAACAATGCACTTATTTTATAGTATCAATAAGTTACAGCACAGACATAAAAAACAGCTTTATTATTTGGCTGAATTAAACATTTTAAAATTGAAAACTAGTTTTTTCAAACTGTCTACATTTAAACAAAAGTAAAATATCCCCCCCCCCTCCTTTCTTTTTGATAATGACCTCTCCAAATCAAAAACTTGATCTACCATTTACCAGCGGCATATCTAAGATTTCTACTTCGAAACTTAGAACAAAAACTGATATCCCCTCCAAAATTATTTTCTGGGTACTGACCCTTGTTGCAGCATTGACACCGTTTTCAGATGAGGAGAGGGGATTAAGGGATATTTTTATCTCTTTTAGGGGGGGGGGGGTGGAGTCTCTTGTTTTTTTTTCATCTGGGGGGGGGGGATCCTAACCAAAAGGGAGTCCTAACCTCAGAGGAGGGTGCTCCATCGCTTTAGGAGGAATGGACAACAAAGGTAACTTAATAAAATGTGCAAGTGCTTTGTAAGGAGAATACACTTCAGTTAAATGAGACACTGTAAAACAATATGCAAGGCATTTAATTTTCATTCTACAATCAGCCTTTTTTGAGACAGGCAGGAGACTAAATCGAATCTCAATTTGGCAGCATTTTTTTTTCTCCTGTGGAATTTTAAATATTGTTTTGAAATGAATTGTGAGGATTGAGGAAAACATTCTTTTCTGTCGAAATTTTGAAGAATTTTCTGTTTTCACATACTTGCGGCAAATCAGAGTTTGCTTTGACGAATTTACAGTGCTATTGCATTTGGAGCAGTTGTGAATGTTTAGCGTGGGTTCAAAAAATTTAGTTGATAGACAGACAATATCACATCACATGAAAAACAATTCTGAAAACATGAGAAAAAAAGCTGAAAAAATTACTTCTGTTTCAATGCTATTACTTTACCTAATTCCTCGTATAATGAAGAAAGCAACTATAATCAGCATAAAACCTAAAGCAACAAAACCTGTCCGTAGTAAGGCTCCGTTATTTATATTACGCATAAAAGCTGGTAAGCTGGCCGTTGAGTTTAAATTATTTTTAAAGTCATTTTCTAAAAAGGGTGGTTTAGTGTGAGTTGTGCACTTCAACACTATGCGTCGGTGCAATAGAACTATTTAAATCTTGAACAGAAGTCTGGTTTCCGCTGTCTGATTCTTTCGCTTGAAAATCATCTCGTTTTAAATGAGTCAAATTTAAGGAATGATTTAAGAAAGTTGAAGGAGATGATATCTGGTTTCCAGCCGCATTTGCTACCGTATGGTAACGTAACAAAACATAGGGTAAAAGTTGCAATATGCAATGTCGCAAATATATTTTTCAATTGATAACAAAACATGTCACAAAAAATGAAATACTGACAAGTTACAAAAAAATATATCAAGCGAAAACATTAAAATAGGATCATGTTTACGTGAGAACACGAAAATCAGACGAAAATAAAATCTTTTTCACTTCTCTTATGTAGAAAATAGTTGAAGTGAAAGTAAGCTTTAGTGACAACAATTAATAAATGAAATATATTGGATAGGTTGTGAGTAAATTTTACTCTATAAAAGTTTCAAAGATAAATAAAAAAGCAACGTTTTCAAAAGAAAGTAATTCCAAATATTGAGAGGAAGTTTTAATAATTATAAATATTTTTTGATTGGAAACAGGAGTTTTATGCTAATCCAAACCGTTTGTCCAATCACGAGGCAGAGTGCCAACTTTAAAAATATTTTCTGAAGCAGCCATAGTTGTTGTAGAAAATTTAGCTATCTTTTAAATGCTTTGAATTGAAAATTATATCGTTTTCTTTGTAATTATTTTTGTAGTTTTGAAATGGTTAGCTACTTCTTGAGCATTAATATCGTTGAACATCACTTGTTTTTGTCTAATATTCTAAAACTTTCAATTCATTTCTATAGGATACTCTGGTAAACCGTGAAAATGAAAATGCTGTGGCTAACAAACAACGTGTAGAGACACGATTTGGTGGTGTGCGCAAACCCCTTAGAGGTGTGGAAAACAAAGCTAGGAATGTACCTGTTAAGGTAAAAGTTATTTTCAATTCTTTGTTCCTGTTAAAAAGGAAAACATTAATGATACCAGTTTACTGTGTTCTTTTGTAGGAGTGCTCGTACAGCGCTGTCTAAATGACGAAAATTTTGTTGACACATGCGTATCTTTTGAGTATACCCATTATTTTTATCATAACATAGTGTGCGGGTAATAGGGGGATATTAATTGAATACAGCACAACTTATGCCAGCAGCTAGTCGAACTTGGAGCTGCTACTTTCAGCCATCATGGGGAGGGGGGGGGGATTCAAATATTTAAACAATGTCTCTAAATAAAAGTAGTACCAGCATCTTTTATCATATATGCAAAATAGTATTAACTTTTCCACAAAATTTAAAAAGTTTGATTTTTGCCCATAACCTTTTTGTGTTGAAGGACCAAGTCCAAAATTTACACACAAGGGGTATCCCAAGGGACTTTACCATTTCACAAAGAGATATTGAAACCCTGTGGTGAATTTCTCTTTTACTATTCGGTAAAAAAATAAATCAATAATTGATACCTTTTCCATTTTGCTTAGCAACTTGTTTACTTTCTATCTTGGAAAAAATTGAGAAATTAGGTTTTCATTAATCATCCTGTTAACTTTTTTTTCTTTCTTTTTCTAACTCATGGAACTTTTGATGTGTATTTTGACTAGATTTCTATTGACTAGATTATTTTAGTGGGGTTTTTATTCCATGTTCCTTAAAAGCTTGCATTTTAATTTGGTGAATTATTTAAGCATCTTGATTTATTGCAGATTATTTTATATTTTAATGGACCTTTTTAGCTTTGTTTCAGGGCTTGTTTTGTTTTAAATCCTTTATAAACTTGAAATAATGCACGATATTGCCAAATAGTTTCTAAGTAACTTTGACCAAAAATGCATGAAATTTAAATGGAAAAATAATCAGAGTTTAAAAATTCGCAAACATTCTAAAAACGAAGAAGTTCTAAATGATGAAAAGTGGCTGCATAAGTCTTGATATTATCTACATAATTTTTCTGTAACAGACTGTCAAATAAGTGTTTATTCCACTTTCGCCAGCTATTGAAGTTGATGGAGTTAGTGAAATAATGTTGAACATGGTTTAGTTGTCAAAACCTGATTGGTTAAATTTAAGTTAGGGATGTATCGGATTGTTGATATTTGGAAAACTGCCTGTTTGGCTGAAAAACTGAATATTCGGTTTACCCAAATACTTTATTCACCAATCCATCGGTAAACAAATTCTAAATATTAGACTATTGCTAAACAAATGCATATTTACAGTGAATAGAAGTTATAGTATCATAATGCTAGATTAATTGGAGAGTTAAAATAAAAACTTTCTTGAGGGAAAAAATCTGAATTTAAGAAACGATACTTACTCAATAAATAGACTTTAAAATTTGTGTTCGCATTTAACCTCTATAATTTAATTGAATATAACAGGGGGCAAAAAATAGCAACTCTGTTTGACAAGTACAGTACCCGCACTAATAAAACCACTGGATTATAAAATTGGCTGCATTTTAAACTCAAATCTCAGGGTATAAAACTGGTCGGTAAAATTCTGTATTCTTGATCTTTGTCAGTTTTTTTTAATTCAAAATTTAGTTGGTGAAGCCTATTTTTTAAATTTGCCCGAAGAATTCAATTTGTTTTAAGAAAAATATCGGCAGTGGTATTTTTCCTGATAAGCTTTATAAAATGTCAAAAAGTGAGCAATTGCCAAAACTGTAACCAAATTTTACCAACCTGGTAAAGTTTGCATTATTTTATAAGGATATTTTGCTGTTGGCTTTTTGGTCTATTTTCCACAAAAGATACACCAAATATATGCTTTTAGACTGTTGTAAAAAAAACTAAATAATTGTCAAATAAGTTAATGACTACTGCAAAATAAAAATATTGAAAGTGAGGTATTGAGGTGGGAAAATGTGTTTGTTGGTCTGTCCGATGCCCCCCCCCTTCCTTCAGGGGCCGGTGGCGGATCTAGCCACTCTTGTTAGGAGGGGCGGTTGAGTAACACATTATGAGAGGGAGGGACTCTAATGAAAATAAAATTGAAAAAAAAGAAATGTAGCAAATTTTTTAAAAATTTCGAATAATAAAAGTTGTTAAAACAGTGAATGAAAGTAAAATGTTTCTAGTACCAAGAATAAAAAATTGAAAGAAAAAAAAATCTAATATTCTGGATCCATTGTCCAAATTAAACCTTTCAGCTTTTGATTAGTGTTACGACTCATGAACTATTTTCAGTAGCCATTTAGGTCCTCAATTGAGGCAGTGAGAAACGAAGGGATATAAGTGGACATTTTCAAGTTTTGAGTAATTAAATTTTTTTCTAAATCATATTGTGTAAGTAGAACCAGGGGTCTGGCCAGAGCAAATTTGGGTCCGTTAACGGACCCTTCACAAAAATCCGATCAACCAAAACGGACCCTTTACAAAATTCTGGTAAACAAAAACGGATCTTTCACAAATTGTTTATTGAAGGAGCAAATCTCAAATTAAAATAATACAGCATATTTAAAGTTAAATTAGAAGAATCAACTTATACAAAATCTGCTAATTTTGCAAAAGAAAAAAAAAATCGGTCTCTTGTGATGCTCCTGCAAGCCATAAATAATTACTACCGCAAAATAAATATAATGCCTGTTGTTGGTTTCTTTGAAAGAAATTAACAGCTGAAAGTCAGTTTGGTTTATAATTTTGCTTGTTTTATGCAGTGGAGTTGTTGTAAACTTCTTTGGAAAAGCGTCAACATTCTCTGAATAGGCGTAGTAAGCACTTTTCTCCCCACTTATGATTTAATCATCAATAATATACAGCGAAATGAATTTAGAACTGCAAAGGATAGAATGCAGTGTTCGCGCTCAACTATCCGTAACTTGGGTCCCAAGGACCCATTAATGAAATAGATTTGGGTCCTTTGGCGGAAAAAATGAGTCCCTTAAATTTTAAACAGAAAATCTTAGCACATAATTGAATAATATACAACTATTTATACTTAGAGAAAAGAAACTATCCACATAGTTATTTGAAAAAGGTATGAAATAAACTAAATTGGTTAATTTTGCCCTTTTTTTCTGTGATTATCATATGTTGAAATAATACACTTGCAAGATTTAGTTATCTGAGAAACTATTTAGTCAGTTACAAAGAGGTAAACTCAAAATTTACTTTAAAGTTGGATTTTACCATGAAATAAAAAATAAATGCCTTTGATTGATCAAGCAGAAAGCACTCCCTTAACCTTTGCTTTCATGAACATTTTTCTAGGTGAAAAAAAGCAACTAGCCCCCCCCCCCCCCCCCTCCATCAATTATCAATGGCAATTTCATAGAAATAGAAAAAAATCGCAAGCGAATTAACACAACGCAAAAATCGCGATCGCAAAAACGAAACATTTTCTCACATGAATATGAAAATTGCTCATTTGCAATCTTAAATTAGAAAATTTGACTTCAATGTGACTCTTTTAAAATATCTGTGTTGGCTTTGGTGCTACTTTTAAAATTTCGCCATTTTCAAAATGCCGCGATCGATTAATACGTGACTTTTGCAAGTCCAAATAGAAATAGCCCCTCAGAAATAGGTGAATTATTAGAAAATGAACAAGGTTAAAGTGCTTTTGTATAAAATTCATATTCATAAGTAATTTAACAAGAAAAATGTTAAGTTCAGAACTTTGTGCTTTGCGCGATCGGGAAAATGTTCGCCATTTTTTTTTCACCCATCCTTTTATTGAGGATGCAAGATAATAATTTTCAAAAGTAATTCTGGTTAGGTGAATGCAAAATAGATAAGCTTTTACTACTCAGTTGTCCTGTATCAATCCTGAAGATTGCATTGAAACCACTCTTACTTTTGATCTTTATTGTTGTTTTCAGGAATTTCCCCAAGATAAAAGTTGAGGGAGAACTTATTCTTAGAATACAGTACAATGGGCTATTTATGAACTTGCAATATTTTGCTCCTTGAGCTCTGCCCAGGAGGTCACTGTAAGCTCCAGTCTTATCACTAAAATTCCATTGACTGGTCAACAGTAGGGGCGTGTTTGAATAGCTGATACAGAGATAGGGTCATTTTAATCCTTTTCTGTTGATTCTCCTGGTCATTGAAGCTTAAAAGCATTCACTAGATAGATCTTCAGCATTTTCCACAATTTTTTTTCTGGTTTTTATCTTTTGAGTGTTCTGGGTCCCTAGGACCCGAATTATCGCGGAAGTTGCGTCCCTTTCCCGCGAATTTGCGTAAAAAACCCGCTATAGCGCGTAAACGAGAACCCTGGAATGAGTGGGGCGGATGTGATCGCTTCAGATAGGGTTACGAAATGTAAACTTATCGCCACTTAATGTCTGGTGGTGCGATGTTAAACTGTTATTTTGAGAGAAAGTTATATGGGTTTGGTTTTTCGATACTAAAAAGGATAATTAACTTTAAATAAACTTTTATTTACCGTTATTTTTTTCTATAGATGTCTACATTTTGAAAAACGCAATCTTTTTACATCCAATATGAGAATCATATTTTATTTTTTTCAAGCTAACTTCGCTTTATTAGGATGCAAATAAATGAAAAGTCTCTTTATTTTTGTAACAAAGTTTATTTCAAGTTTTTAAAGGGGAATTCCATTTTCTTTTATGGGTCAATAATTAAAATGCTGAATCGATGGTTTATTTTTTATTTATTTTTGCTTCAACTGTGTGCAGATATTAATGATATGTTTATCATAGGACTCTAAAATGCGATTCAAAAGTAATTTTATCAAAAATATTTATTTTACAAGCAGTTTTTATACTTTTGATTCCTTCACTTTGAGGATTGCAATCTCTTTGCATCCGCTGTGGAAATCCGATTTTCGATGTTTAGTACGCTTAGTTAAGAGGTAAAAAAATAAAATATTTTTTTCTTTTTGTGAAAATCACGGAGTTTATAAGGTTTGAACGAAACTCTGTGCTCTTAAACAGTGTCTTGGGTTAAAAAGTTAAATGCTGAACCCCTGCCTAATTTTTTTTCTTACAGTTATTTTAAATACTATACAAAAAACATTTCTAATATAATTTAACATGATGTAGAATGGTAGATAAATATTGATACTTGAGGGATGCCCATCTCCCATGGAGCGATACCTCCCCCTCTCTTTCAATACTAGAAAAACACTCAAGAATGATTTTCAACAGAAAAGAAAAAACACTCAACTTTAAGTGTCAATGATGCAGTTTCCACCATTTCAAGAGTCTAAACTTTCATTTTTACAAGAAAATTTTTTTTTTAATTTGATTTTTCACAAAATTTTATTTTTCACATAAAACGGACCCTGTGAAAAATCCTGGACAGACCCCTGAGAACCTACCAGGGCTACTAGTATCATCTCTTGCCCCAAGACAAAAGAGGGTCACCTACCATGTATGCTAAATATCTCCAAATTTAATTTTGCCACTTACATCCCTTTGCTTCTCACTGTCTCGATTATTTTTTTTTCGTTATAAAAGAAATGTTGCAGTATCAAGATATTAAGTTAATCTCTCTCTAACTATTGGACAACAAGATGAAGAGACCTCCCAAAATCTCACATTTATTTTCTCATTCGAAGAAGAGTTTGGCGACATTTTCCCAGAAAATTTTCCAATTTACAAACCTTAGTTTTGGGCAGAGTTGGGCAAATTTTAATTACATGAACAATTGATTAATTGGTAAACGTAACCACAACAACTAACAACTGATAAATTGTAATTGTGGAAAGTTTACAATTGACGAGTAATTGTAGTTTATTACAATTGTTTTGTGAATTTTAATTAAAACTAACTCTTGAAAAAATTACTGGTTTTGTATAATATACTGTACAGGCGACAGGTCTACCTGGAACGTGGACGCTGGACGGGTACCATATTATTATCTATTTAAATACACATGTTAGTGACTAATAAAAGATCAATGCTCAACAGTAACTTCATTACGAGCAATAAATTAACTGCAGCATATGACTTTTCTCAAATCTTATGGCTCCATCGAAATTTCCTCAAAAAAGGTATATTTCAATTAAAAATTCAAAAACAATTTTTTTACTAATATCTAAACATCTGAAAGAAATTTCAAAAATGTATCTTATGTACATGATTTAAAAAAAAATAAACAAATCATTCTCCGAGCCGTTACATCTTTCTTTCTCACCTCCCCTATTATGGGTTAAACTAAAACAACGATTTACACACTTTAAGCACTTAATTAAAACACAAACATTTACGTGTGGGGGGGGAAAAAGCTTGCCTTGAGGAGACTAGTTCATGTGGCGAGCAAGCAATCGGCACTGAACGAAAATACGAAATTGAATAATAATTCAGACTCTGTACCCTGCGCTGTACCTATTGATACAGAAAGTTAATTGTTAGTTTTAATTGTTTCATAAAACAATTAAAAATTTAATTACAATTATTTTAATTATGAGAAATGATTAACGTACATTATTCCAATTAAATTAATTACAAAGTGCAATTAAGTTTAATTGGAATTAATTTAATTACAATTGTCTTAATTGCAATTACTTTTTTAATCAATTAACAAGACAATTGAAAAAAAAATTAATACCCAACACTGGTTTTGGGGGAGATTCAACCCCCCCCCCCCCCCCCCCGTGGATCCGCAACTGCTCCCTCCTATTATTGAAAAAAAACCTTGTTCGAAAAATGTTGGAGAGGGTGGCATCATTCATATTTTTCACCGTGGTTCAAAAATAAAGCATATGCACCAGTGAGAAAATTAAAAAAAAAAAGGAATAGATCTCGAAGGAAATTTGTTTGAAAAAACTTATTTAAACAGAGGTCTGGCCAAAGGAAATTAGGGTCCGTTAACGAACCCTTCAGAAGAATCCGACCAACCAAAACGGACCTTTCACAAAATCCCGACCAACCAAAATGGACTCTTCACAAAATTCTGATAAACAAAAACGAATCTTTCGCAAATTGTTTATTGGAAGAGCAAATCCAGATAACGCAGCATATTTCCATGCATAAAAACTATCATGTTTGGAACCTTTTTTCAAGTTAGATTAGATGGATCAACTTATCTGTTAAATTTGCAAAAGAAAAAACTCTTATGATGCTCCTGCAAGCGATAAATAACTACTAAGGTGAGATAAATGTAATGCGTGTTGTTGGTTTCTTTGAAATTGATGAATGGTTACGATGGCTTTTTCCTTGAATAAAAAGTTAAATAAATTCAATTGTCATGCTATTGTTTCAGTTATAATGAACTCTTATTTCCCCTTGTTATTATTACTTTTTTAAGGGGGGAGGGTCCCCTTGTGGTAGTTGCATTTTCACACAGGGAAAAAAACTGAATTTTTTTTCCAAAAAGGAGTGGCAACCATGATCGTGACTAACGTAACATTTTTGAAACCCCGATAAATAATGCTTATGTTAAGAGGCCAATTTTTCTGAAAGTTACACAGGCGTTTAAAATTGACCGATGTATTTGTAAGAGTTAAACGGTCTATTTTAAATAAACTACGGATTTGTTACAGATGAATCTTTTTTGATCTTTAATGGTACTTTTACGAAAAAGTGTGTGTGACTAACGTAACCATCTAATAACAATCAATGAATGCATATAAAAAAACTTTTCGTAATTAATCTCTTGCTTTTATATTACTTTTACACTTTTTAGGAACTTTTTTATGTTGCATTATGGTTCTTTCTTTTCTATATTAGTATAAGAAATTGAATGGATGGATTCAGTTCAATTACTCAATTTGAATGTACAAAAAAAACTGATTTTACTAGCTGAATAACATTTTTAGGTTAATTAAATCCTGAATATCTTTTTTGAAAAGTTAACTTAGTACAAGGTGAAAGTTTCACCAAAATCTGGTATTCTGCCGATATACTAGTTATCGGCATAAGAAACAACATAGTACTTTTTAACGGCATATTATTTTTTTAAGGTTTACAGATTCATTGAACGAATTGTATTGTGCATCTTGAATTAAAATGTAATATTGGAAAAAAATATTCGAATATTTTCGCAGAATGCATTTTAATTCCAGATATCATCGTAAATGTTTAAATTTCTAAATGATCATTCATGCATTTTCTGAAATATGCTGCAGCAGCGCTTATTGTCACTGTATCGTGTAACATCATCGAATCTTTCCAAGCGAGCTACCATTACTTCATTTTAATAATAGGTGGAGATGTATTTTCTAAAAAATTTAACTTTCTCTTTGTTACGACTCTTTCTATTTTCTTCATTCTTTAGCTTGAATCTTTTGCTCAATATACATTCAGCAGATTACTCATTTTGCTTTATTCACCTTTTTAAAAAATATTTCTTTAAATTGGAAATATCTTTTTAAGGACCTTTGAAAAAATATTTTTCTATATAGACAGATCTAAAATGTAATATTACTGGTATTTTTCACCCTATATATTTTTAATCAATATAAAATGCCTACTTATTTGAAAATGTACATTAAATACTAGCAGTTATTTTTAAAGAGTTAAGTTAGTCACATGCAAACTGACGTTAGTCACAGCTCAAATGTTAAGTTAGTCATACTAATTATTTTATATCTATTAATACTAAAAAAAATTTTGCACTTTTTAAGTAGATATGATGCAGATGTAAAAAAAGTGCTGTTTGGTTCAACATCTGGTTTAGTGTTAGAGCTGAAAATAGTAAGTTTTCGTGACTAACGGTAACTTGAATATTTGCAGGGAAATAACCAAACTAATTAAAATACTTATCTTATAATGTATACAAAAAGGACAGTCTATTTTATTTGGGCTAACATCTAGTCTTTTAGAATAAACATAGTTCTTTTCAAAAATAGCATTTTTACATTACACAAGAAAACTTAGACACATGTTTTTGGGTATGCTAAGCCTTTTCTAAAATCTCGCATGTTTAGAGCCAGAAAAAAAAAAACAGTGAAATTTTTGCAAACTGTTACTGGATTTATGTACTAGAAAGTATGCTGAATGAAATGATAGGTCACAATTAGGGCTTTGTGGGATAAATTTTTTTTTCTGAGGTTGACATTTTTATGGAATGACCTTGTATCAGTTTTCATGTTTTAATGAATTCTTTCCTTTAAATTAATGTTAACTGTTTAGAACTTTCAGCATCAATAAATGGTATCTGTGTGAACAAAATAATCTTGTACTTAATCTCTAAATTATAAGACTTCATCTGAAAATATGGATTTTTTTGGACTTATTAAGTAAATATAACTTTAGGGTTTTTTTGGTAGGCTTCTTTCAAGGACAAAGCCAAGGTGATCTCTGTGGCCGTAAATGCCAAAGAAAATGTGAAGGTTAACAAGCTTGTCAAGACTGGTAAAGTTAAATCTGAACAGAAAGAGGTAAGATAAGTTATATTCCAGCTTCTCCCCTCTTTCTAAATGTTAATCTTACAACACAGTCCTTTAATTTCTGATTTTTTTCCCCTTTAATTTTACAGTTTCTTGAAATTTTAAGCCTATTTATTTTTAAAGAATAAAATAAGTTTTCACATTTAAAATATGTGGCAAGAGAGTATTCATATTTTTCTTCAACGTACTGTCGTTCATTTGCAAATTTGCTGTTAAGTCTCCTCCTCTGACCATCAAGGTTCAGCGACAAGATTTTTAGTGCATGCACTTTTTTTTTGAGAACTCTTAAGACGCCGAACTTTCATTGGTCTAGCCGTTGCTGGTTTTATTTATGCTCTTTCTTAAAGACATCTTATGGCTTTTCCTGCTAGCTCGATAATTTTCATGTTATAGTGATGAGAATTAGTGTTTCCAAGGTACTTATTGCCGGAACTAAGCTACTGCCAGTGTTTCCTGGGTAAATGATCAAGTAATTAAATAAGTTGAATTAGTCATTTATTTTACTTTGCCATGTATGGTTATATATAGTAGGTTCCACATGCTCTGAAAGCAGACTGTAAACTGATGAATAATGACCTAGAATTTTATTAAAACTATGTCATGGAAATTTTTAATTTCAACTCTAAGCCCTGCTTACAGTTTTTTTTAACTGTTGTGTGTTCTCGAGAAAAATCAAATGGAAAAGAAGCCTTACCCCTCTCTTTTTAAGCTTGGGTAATTTTTTACATAGATGACATAGTCGATTTGATGTGGATTTCTTTCAACTTTTCTGAAAAATAAGATTGCAAAAATAATTTTCCTTAAGAAAGCCTCTGTTTTTCGGTTTAACTATACTTTTAATTTAAATCATTGCCCACCCATTGAAGACATATGAATTTTTCACTGAACATAAAGTTGCTAAATTAGGTGCTACAACATTTTTCTCAAATCTGCTTTTTTTTTTTTTTTTTTGAAAAGCAGATTGATTTCTTTTTAAAATGTTCTTGTCATTATCCTAAAATTTTAAAACGAGTAGAGCTGGTTTTAATATTTTTTACCTGCAATGTTAATTGACATGTTTCTTATTGGACAATTTACAAAATTTTGTGTGACAATATTAAGAAAAATGTAACCATGGTTATACATACAAAATGTATTTGCAATTTAGTTTAATGAATCAACTTTCAATACTGATAATTTCAACACTTAACAGATGGATTTAGCTTAAACTTGTTAAATTAATAGATATTAGTTTGTATTGAATGAGCATTAAAAGCTAGTGTGTAGTTTAGTTTGTAACTATGCCGCCGTGTTAAGCACAGATGTGGTATCTGCCAAAATTGTCCGGCTGTCAAAATTGAGTAATTGTCACCGGGTAGTCATTAGTAATTTAGTTTATCTACATATTAAGTTTTTTATAAATTTGTGAATGCAAAATATTAAAAATAACTATAGCAATAAAGTGGTATCTGCATGGTTTGCTAACGAAATTTGAAAGTAAATGACAAATACTAAGCCTTTAAAGTGGTATCTGAGCAGTTAATTTTTTCCTTAGTAATTATGTAGATAAAACTCTTATACTTAAGTCAAGCAGCATATTTAATAACTTAGCAGTTTATTGTAACAGTATTAAAATTTAACTTAGAATTGTTGATACAGGTCGATAATAAAAACTAATACAACTTTGTATAAATATTCAGCTTTGCATGTTTCAATTTTTATTTAAAATGTAGATTCTTAAAGAAATGTAAAATATTCATATCTAATTCTTTTATGCAAAAAAAAAATCATTCTACGGCCAATTATATTTATGTATCATCTGCCGTCAGAATTATCTTCATGCCAAGCAGGGTTGGCAAAAACCCGGGTTTTTTAAAAAGCTCATGGACCCAGGGTTTTTTAAAAAGAAATGCAGGGATTTTTAGTCTTTTTTTAAGGAAAGTGGGGTACTCGTAGAATATTGTGCGTAAGTAGATGGACAAAGCGCAAAAATTGTCTTGGAGTAAAAAAAGCTGGGAAAATTCAGCGTTTTCTGAAGAACAAAGTAAGACGACAAAATCCAAGAATGGTGAAGTTTTAGATTTTTTAGTTTCCATGTTTACCAACAATTAAGGCAAAGTTACTACTCGAGTGATAAAATCTATTGATCATTTTTAATTACTACACTTTTTTTTTTCAATTTTACTTCATTGTATTTCATTTTGTTATGCAAAACTACTGTAGACCCTCACGTAGTTTAAATCCCTTTTTACTGAATTCCAGCTTAATCAAGACATTTCTTTGAATTTTATGCTACCTGTTTTTCTCTGTACAGAGTAATTAATATTAAACTTTTTCGTAAGATAATAAAAATACTGTACATCCTATTCTGATTTCTGTCTGACAGTTTGTAAAACCTGTTAATTTCTAAAAAATATACCTTGTTTATTAGAGATTTGTAACGTGTTGGTTTGTAGAAAATAATTCACATGAAAGCTTTTTAGCTAGAGTATTTTCCTCTGTACAATCAACAAATATTGAGAAAACCAGACGGGACAAGATTTCAAGATAATTTGAGTTATTTATTGGCTAGTTAAAGAAAGTTAAATATATTTATTTAAAATCTTTAAAGCCCCGTGGCAGAAAAGACGCGACACAGCGACATCGTCGCGGACAACGAAACCCTATCCCCCCACGGGCAGTTCTGTCCGCGAAAAAAAAGTTCAGTTAATGGTGCATCAGATTTCACCGTTTAAACTTTTAGGTGGAGGGGGGAGGTAATTTGAGAAAGATTTTGGTCTCAGTTTGGGGGTAGGGTCTTGTTCTTGAGAAGGGACTGCTTCATAGAATTTAGGGAGGTGTACCATTGTCTTGGGGGGGGGGGGGGTGAGGGGAGGTAAAGGTCAAGATTCATGATCGCCACTCGCCACGTGGCGACCTAAAAAAGCGTCGCCATTCCCCCCCCCCCCCCAACCCCATGTTTCTAGGAAAAAAATCTTGGGATGAACAGGAATTATACACAAACTCAAGAGGGAAATAAATCGTTTTGGAAGCATACGCCCGAGGATAAACACATCAAGGAAGATCGTTTTTTGACCAGAACGGAAATAGTTATGCGTGAAAGCATCGACACCATATTTGGTCACTCACAAGATAGAAGTAGGCTAAGTACTTAAGTTTGCAAAAACAAAGCATAATTTGATGTTTATTCAAACAAATGCAAACTAATGAAAATAACGCAAAATGCGCTGTAAAGCATTTTATTTATTTTTCTTTTATTATTTAAAAGTTTTCTTGAGAAACGAAAAATTTTGTATCTAAAATTTAATCTTATCCTTATTGCATTGGACGCTAATGTGCTAAAAGTTATAACAGTTCAATTAGATTGATGTTTAATGAGGATTTTACATTTTATACTTATTTTTATGCTACAAATTCAAAAACTTAAATCTTAGGTTTTAGCACAGTGGGCATATTTGGTCACTTCCAAGATGGAAGTAGACAAGATTCTTTAAGTGTCTAAATTTCCAAAAATAGAATTGGATGTCTATTGCAATACAATGCAAACTATTGAACATTCTACAAAATGTACCATATTGTTTTCTCCCTAAACAATTATTTTCTTGAAAAATGCAAAAATTTTTCCTTCAAGTTTTATCTTCAGAATATTATTTTATCGATACTGCTAGACGCTAATGTGCTACAAACTGACTCTTCATCTAAATTATTGTTTTTTGAGGGGTTTTAAAGATTAAAATTACTTTCATATCAATTTTTTCGCGTACTCACCATGTTTGGTCATTTGCAAGATGGAAGCAGACAAGACTATTTAATTGCCTAAGTTTCCAAAAACAGAATTGGATGCCTATCTCAGTGTAAACTACTGAAAATAACATAAAAGGGCCAGAATTTTGTTTTTTAATTATTTTCGGGAAAAGTGAAATTTTATCAGCAAAATTGTATTTTTTATACATTTCATCTAAAATTCAGTTCCCTTCCAACTTTATAGATCCAGGCCTGAATAAATCAATGTAAACTTTGGGCCTCCTTGCAACAAAATCTGTAGGGCCCCCTCCCCAGAGGCCAGCAGTGTATATTTGTAACATTAATAAGTCTTAGTGCTAGTTTGTTTCCATCTTTTTTTCAATTTCTTGAGCTGTTGGGGCCCCAGTAAGGACGTGGGCCCTCCTGCATTGTGGTACCTGCGGTATGCAGATCAAGGCCTGGATTTATTTATCTATTTTGGAAAAAATGCATGTTTAGTTTTTAAAATGCAATTCTGATCAGTTCTATTTCTTTATTTTTTTTCATTAAGGTAGTAAAAACTCCCATTTTGACCTTCAGCGCTCGGCGACAGTGGTGGCCACCAAGTTTTATGGGTCTAGTGGCAGCTGGCCACTTAGAAATTTTCTGAATCTTGACCTTTAAGGGGAGGGGAGTCGCCTCCTGCCATGTTTCAAATAAAATTATTTAAAAAAACTAGTTTTTTTATTGAAACTACGCGCGAAATTTTGCCAACAGATTATGAAGTTCTAAAAGGTTGTCGCAGACAGCTACAAAACTTTTTGCCACTGGGCTTTGAAGTACAGTTGGCTCTCTATTTAATGACTTTTCACGGTCCCAGGTGGTCTACTGCAGTGTAAAAGCCTTCTATTTAAGGACGCTTTCTACTTAAGGACGGTTTTTTGTGGTACCTTGAAAGTCCTTAAACAGAGAGTCAACTGTATTTTTTAATGCCATTAAGAGTTAAGAAATATTATTAAAGTTCAAAATTCATTTTTTATGTCCATTGTCTGTGATGAACAAATAAAAAAAGTTTAAATTCTGAAAATATTTGAATTATTTTTCAAAAACTTTTCAGAAAATTAAAAAAAAAAAGTAGTCTAAATAATGAGTCTTTTTAAATATACCCATTGGGTCCAATTCGGCAACCCTGATGCCTGGTGAAAATGACTTTAGGAAATAAAACATTATAAATGATAGCTTTAACATTCTTTGGATATAAAGAACAGAAAGTTATGGTTTAGTTTTGTTAGTTAAAATTTTGAAAATGGTATTTTTTGGAAGACGGATTCTGTTATATTTGTATTAACAAAACAAAGTGACAGCAAAATGCAATTAAAGCAGCTGTTTTAGTATTATTTAATGGTACATTAAGTGAGTTTTAGGCTATTTTTGTCGTATCTGTGCAGATAACTCTAAAAATGACAGTAATAAAGTACCGGCAAAAAAATATATATATTTGGTTGGCAATTAAAAACTTGATATGAGAACTTCTTTTTATGATTTTATTTGGCATGCTCCCTAATGATTTGGTTGAATACTAAATAATTCGGCCAGATTGTACGATATTAGTTATAAGTGATTTTGTGTATAAAATTGCAATACGTTAAAAAAATGTAATATTTACTAGTTAGCAGGTTCGAAAATATTAGATATTTTGATATATATCTGATATTTTCAATTAGCACACTCAAGTCTTTAATAAAATGATAAATGCATCCTCAAATCACTCTTTATTTTCTTCTATTATAATTAGAATATGTAGACTTAAAAATAACGTTTCTTTCATTATTTATATCTAATATTTCAGTTTACATTTCTATTAATTTTAATGGAGTTGATTTAGCATTAGCCGTTTTACTCATTTTTCTTCTGTTAGTTACTTTTAGTTATATAATTCAGAAATACATAATATGCATTAGTCGGCGACGGTCATAAGACATTTTCTTTTTTTCTGAGCATTGTTTAAAATTTAACTAGGCACTTTTAGTATGAATTAAAATTCTTAAATTACTAATAGTTTTATCCATATAAAACAAAAGTAAAAAAGGAATATTATATTACTTTGTTATATTAGTGATGTATTATACATCATAAAAATATAGTACGTAACTTTTTGGTCATTTATAATAATAAATGAACAATTACTATGATTAACATTTTTTTTAACATACCATAGTTGAAAAAATAAATATCAAAATATATTTTCAAAATATCCGATATATATCCTGAAATATTGGCAAACCCTGCTAGTTAGATTTTACAGTCAAAATTAATATTATATGCTTACAGGTTAAATTTTTTCTTCTAAATTATGAAATTTTAATGATAAATCACTGATCATGTAGTTTTAGGCCACCCCTCATTAGTCGCGTAGGTAATCTTTGGGCGAGTTTTGTGACCAGAACCAACAAGAGGTCAAGTCTGAAATTAATGGTCTAGCTTAAAATCATAGTATAAATTAGTTTTATGATGAAAGGTGAGCCACCACCTCCTACGTAGAAGGACCTATCACTGGTTTCGTCACCTAAGGCTGACTCGGAGGAAACTTCCCGGTGAAAATGGCTTTAATTTATGTCTCTTAACATACTAAAGCTATTATTTTCAGAGCAGTAGTTCTCCAATCATATTAACATTGATCAAAGGAGAAATCAAAAGTTTATTTTCCAAGTTATCGCTCTTTTTTCTTTAAATTAAGCAAATATATAAGAAAGAACGTAGGGATAACAAGATATTACCGTAACCAAAATTTTCAAAGCATTGTATCATATCCGCATGAATTTTAAACACTCTTCTTAGATTCAAAAAATAATATCTTAACTATCAATATTATAACGGAGTAAACATAAATGAAAAATTTAAATTTTAACATTACCGTAGACTCATATTTTGAGAAGAACGACATACTTTAAATTTTCCCATCCACTATTTTAGAAACATTCCTCGTACTTAGTAACGCAATGGCTATCACAATAAAGTATTCTAAAAAAACGTTTAATTGAACAAGAAATTTGTTGGGAATTATGTAAATCATGCGTCACTATCTGCAACAAAGTAATCAAATGAATATTTTGCGAAACAGAAATTTTTTAAAAAATCACTTGTGAATGAAATATTTTCTTGTTTACTTTCCTTTGCAACATAATCTTTCACATTCAATTAAAACAAGTAATTAGCTTTATTCTTACAAATTTTCCTGAAGTTAGTAGCTGCATTCTATTAAAATTATTGAAATTAGAGACTTACCGAGTACTCGGCCTTTCACTATTCGGCCGAGTTAACGAGTACCAATTATGTTTTAAAAAAAACCACCGACACGCATGTGATGAATTTTGAACTTATTGGAATAGTAGTATAGACCTCCTTGTCCATATAATAGTTTTTAAAACTAAATTCCTGGTGAAATTTAACTACGCATTATTTAAAAAACTTTGTTAATATATATATGCGTGTGTGTATCAAAAATTTTACAAAAAAATTATTTTTAAAATTAAAAATAAAGGTATGATTAATCAAGTTGGAATTAAAACGAATTATACCAATTTATTACAGTTCTAGTTCGCCAAACATAAATAATTTTTAAAAGCAAATAAAACAAATGTGCATGAACATTGCAGACACGTGTTTCTGCATTATAAGGAACGTCTTTTTCAGTGCATAAAATGTGAGCTTAAGAATGTAAAGACATTCGACAAAAAATCCGACTTTTGTCGGATGCCTTTAAATCCACGAGATCACATTTTGTGCATTGAAAGAGGAATTCTTTGTAACGCCAAAACACGTGTCTGCAGTGTTTCTGCGCTGTGCTTTTAACGTTGTTTTATTTCCTTTTATTTTTTAAGAGCAAAGGTATTTTTATATTTATCATAACTAATTTTTGTTTGTAGTAAAAATCAATTTTTAATATTAAAATTCCATATTTTCTATACTTTTTTGCGAAATTTTTAATAAATAAGTTTTATTAACTTTGGGGACATTAAAATAAGGATTTATTCCATTGAAGCATTTCAAACTTCATTACTCCCAAAATTTAAATTTGACTTGTAAACTTGGATTGTAAATGATTGCAGAATATTATATGATTGAGCTTTTTATAAATTTTTATATCTGTCTTGGACAACATTCAATTTTTTGCAACTACTCGGTATTGGCCGAGTATCTGATCGAAATTTGGCCGAGTACCGAGTAGTTACCGAGTACTCTGTACGTCTCTAATTGAAATAACAAAAAATTTAGTGATCAGAATTTCTTTTATGCAAAATGTAAAAAAGTCTAAAATGTTAAAGTTCTGTAAATATTTCTTTCATTGCAAAAATGCAATTTGCAAGAAAGAAAGAGACATTGATGGCTTGAAAAAGAAAACAAAATTTCTTACCTGTTTTAATGTTGTAAATTATATTCATTATAGGTTATTGAAGTTCAAAGATTTTCATTTCTATTTTATTCTTCATTACAGTGTAATAGTACAAAAATGCTTTTATATTTGCATCATTACTTTAAGTATAAAAAGGAGTTTTACTAAATCCAGAGTGGGAACTTTGCTGTCAGTAGCATTAGTGGGAAAAAAGGGCGAAGAATTCGAAGCTTAATTTTAAATTGGCGCTTGCGTTGGCTCGTTAGTACTGAGAGCGCTAAACAGCCAACTAAGGATTTTTGAACCGGCCGGTTTCTAGTACGTCATAGCTCATTTACGGTAACCACTGATGAGGCCTTCTTGTAGGTAGTGATGGGTGAGCCTGGTGACCAAACTGGCAACCAGTCTTTGTTCTTAGCAGCCCTGCTTGTGACAAGAAAAAGCATTAAATTTGGATTTTAAACCAATAGCGGGTTTTCCAATAATTTTTTGTTGTGTTGCTTTCGTTGCTGCTGTATGATCTGTAAAGTGTTTCGTCAACAGTGATGTGCAATGAACATAACAATGCCAAGACCTAGAAAAATTAAAAGGACTCCATATATTTAGATCAATGTAAAATATTATCAAATTATGGAAAAAAAAGTCGGAACAAAACTTTGGCAGCTTTAGAAAATGTCTAAATATAAGGTAGCTGTTAGGGTATGCTTATACATCATGATGCAAAATTTGCTAGTGTGCAGTGCTGCTGCTGGAAAGATGCTGTCTTTCACGAGAAAAGCTCCCGCTGTCAAGTCTGAGCCTGTCTACTACCATAGAAACGACCTTCGTTCATTTTCTGCAAGGGTTAGCAGGAAGACTTTTTGGTGCTAGTTCGCCACTCGTCTGCTCGCTTTTGTGCAGTCGTACAGTTTTTTATCCTTGGAAAAAATAACTCTCCTCGTTGCTTTATTTACTGGACCGTTCCATAACCACGAATTTTCATAGACATTCTCTCGGTTTTCCGCCATGTGCTTGTTTTGTTTGCAACGTGCTTTTGGAGGAGTGGCTTTTCAGCTCGCGCCATTTGACTTTTTTTAGGTATAGCTCTGTTATTTCCAACTCTCTGCATTGCAGACCGAGGAGTTGCTCGCTATTCTCCCTGAGTTTTCGAAGTAGTGGGCTCTAATTGAAAATTTAGCCTTTTCTATGCTATTTTCGATTATCCTTTCGTTTTTTCATTTGCGGGTTTTTTTGCAAACTTGACATGCATAAATGAAAATTATGTACGCTCTTAAAATGTCTTAAGAGTTGATTCTGAATCTCCGATTAAGAGTGATTGCCGACATGATGAAATGTGTTCGCCACAGCAAAGGGCGTCCACATACCAGGTAAAACAAACTATATGGGATTTTGAAGATTTTAATGAAAATGGGAATTTTGGAAATAATCAGGGAGAAATTTCAAGCTGGTTGGAAACGCCGATGGGCTGAAAGTATTTTTAGTCTTGAACACATCATCAAACTTGCACCCACGGTTCCAACTATAGCACTCATCATATAGAAGTAGATAAGATGCTAAATTCTTGCTTATAGTGATATTGTCTACTTTTGTTTTGGGATTCAAGAAACTTATTTTATAACAAATGTAAGTTTTGGTATGTAAAATCATCCATGAAATCTCTGAAAGTTCTCAGATTACTTTCTATCCTAAGGCTTGCATCTCATTGAAAGTTTCCTTGAATCCCCCAAACAATCACGTGCCTGTAATTTATTTGCTTATTTGTGTTTTACTGCCGTTTATTAATGTTACTTTGTTTCACAAAGGTATTTATTCATTTTGTACTCTTAGTGATGTTTCCTCCCCTTGTCCCTCTATATTAATATAATCATTTTAAGGATTTTTAAATATCTATTGATGAATTTATTATCTAATACTAGTTATTGTTTTTAAACCTATTTTATAATACAACAAATTTATGATTGATTGTCATTCTTGGATATTAGTTTCCAGCAATTCGTGTATTTCTTAGAGTAATTTCCTGGAAATTTCTGTACTTAGGCTTTAGAGACAATACCAACACAACTGTTGGCTTCCCTTCCTGTCGTTAAATCGGAGGAAGTAAAATGTCCAGATAAACTGCCTGAAAATGTTGACGACATTGATTCTGAAGACAAAGAGAATCCCCAGCTCGTTAGTATTTATGTCAATGACATTTATAGATATCTCTGGAAATTGGAAGTAAGTTGTGTTTGATTGTTCGTTTAAATAAATAGCTTATTTCAGGAAGCTTTTCTAAAAAATTAGCAAATAGAAGTTTAATCTCTTTTTATGGAGGGTTGATAACTTCCAGGTTTTTTTTATTGTGCAGAATAGAAACTAGTTCTATACTAATTTATTTTCAGTTTTCAACTTCGACGGAAAAATTCCATATCGTACATGAGAGTATGGCAGAAATGCTAGATTTTGCAAGTTAATGAAGGGAAAGGAAACACTATTTATTGCCTATCTGTAAGGGTCATAAGTTCATTTTAAACTATTTAAATTTGAACATTATGTTAAATTTTATTAAAGAAATTGTGATATATCTTGCAAAACAGTACTAAATAGGCTTAAATGCTTTTTACTTTATCTTTCAAGCTCTTTTTTCGGAAGTGGTATGCTTTATTTTATGTAAAAGCAACCATAAACATCTTTTAATGGCTTATATTTATAGGTTAAACTCTGAAAATTTAAGCTTAACAACGTTATTAAAAAGAGTAGAACATTTTTCCCGACTATTGTCGGAAGTTAAAACAATTTCCAAAACTCATTTGAATGCACTTCAGATTTCTAACTATTAATTTTTTTTTTATAAAAACTTCTGCCTATTTTTTAGTTTTGAATGTAAACATAGAAATTACCCATATCAACTTGGAATCGCCAACATTATACACTGAATGGCATCCATCTTTAGTTTTACTAGTTTCTTGAATAGACTCCTTAGTGAGCAACTTAGGTTTACAAAATGTATAATCGGTAATTTGTTCTATTAAAATTTAAGTTTATGTATATCTTCAGAAATGTTGATGAATCATTTATACTTGCAACTCTACTGCTTTTTAACAAGAGAGCCCGTTTTTACCAGTCTCAAAAAGCTTTCCAGTTTTTTAAAATTTTCTCCTGTTTTAACATTTTAAGCAATTAAAATGTTCTCTATAGATGGTGCCAGTTTCTAGTAGTCTACCAATGCTGCGAGGGAGTAGAACTATATATTGTATAAGAATGTAGACTGAAACAAATTTTTCTTCCCAAGGTTGAATGCTAGGACAATTGAATCTGTTATTTCAGAAACCCGTCAAGTGCACTATTTTAAATTTTTAAAAAACTAAACTTCCTAAATATAAAATAAGTAAAGGTTTTTAAAAAATTAATCAGTGGAAAAAATGTATACAGTTTCTTATCGTATTGTAAAAACAACTGATGCTTGGTGTTACTTCTGTGAAATTTTTAAAGATTTTTGTACTTGATGGGTTTCTGCAATAAAATAAAACTTTATTTGAAAAAAAAGAAATTTGACTATAATTTTGAAAAGCTGTAGTAGGTTGTAAATAAAGCAAGTTATCTTTGTTTAAATTTATTTTAACATCTAAGAAAATGTTAAAATATTGGTTAAAGGAGAAACTTAAAGAAATAATGGAAGACAAATGAGACATCGTAAAAACAGTCTGTCTGCATATTGGCTAAGCCTAATGTTTGAGTTTTTATCATACTCATCTTCATACACTATGTCGATGTTGCAGGCGGCCATGGATCGTAGGCCACTGGAGGATTTAATCAAAAAATTATTCATAGCTTGTAAAACTTCCCATCAGGGCGTCCTTGCTTCCACCAGAGTTTTGAAACAATTAGATTTAAAATAGCAATGATCATGGATTAGTGTCTGTACATTGGTGCTTGGATTTGTAGTCTGTGATGTCTATGCATCAGCTTAGACAAATTCTAAACCGGTTTAATGATGTGAGATGTACGCCAGTTTTTTTATGCATCGTCCATCCCTGTCGGATACTAAACAGAGAACCGACTTAAAAGTTTCTGGTTTAATTTTGAATCTCTTACCATTTTAGGTCTTATTTCCCATTAAGAGGCTGCATTTACAGATGCAGCCAGAAATAACTGGAAAGATGAGAGCAGTCTTAATAGATTGGTTGGTTCAAGTTCATCTGAAATTCCACTTACTTCAGGAAACTTTGTATTTAACAGTGTCTATACTCGACAGGTATCTTCAGGTATGTCATTATCTTTTCTAATTAGACCAAGAAAATGTTAAAAAGAGCCTCATGCAGGCACGCACGGATACTAAAGTTGAAAATTAGCGGTCACCACTCCCCAGGTGGCGATTAAAGTTGCAAAAGTGACAATTAAAAATAGTCTTCTATGGCCACACCCAGTTGCTACTCTTGCTCAGTCACTCTACTTATATTCCCAATCGAACCATATTCCCCTCCCCCCTGTTCTGAGCTACCCCAATGTATTTCTTTTCCCTGCCACTAGAGGCTGAAATTCGGCTGCAGCATTTTGAACCCTGCACGTACCACCTGCCTTGTGATGACTGCTCAGCAATCACGTGCTATTTTTTTTTTGAAATGCACTAAAAATTTTGTGTAAATGGGTGGGGGGAGGAAAAAAAGAATGAGCTCATGAAAATTTTAAATCAATCTTATTCAATAAATACCAGTTAATGGTCTAGTGGGATGCTGCAAGTATGAACAATTTCATTTTATGTTTTATTCTCTATGTCATAGATTCATTGTAATCAAGTTTATGAAATGTGAACGTTTAACATTCATTTTTCTTAAGATCCATGCTAATATTATAGAGAGATGGCAAGTTTATATGTTCTCCGGAACATATAGAGGTAATCTCCGGAACCAGTGCACCTATGTAAAAAATTTCTTCACTATATGAAAGGTGCTTTCTTACTGAGCAACATTGGCTGAATTTCGAAAAAATTCGATAAATTACATTTTAATTCCAATATAGGCCCAAATTCCCAAATATGGGAGTGAAAAATTGCTTGCACATATTGTATATCGTTGAAATGGGTAGAATTTTCCGCGTTCTTTACGGTGGGATTAAACTGCGTTTTTAGCTCTAACTTTTTCAGGCTTAGCTGAGATGTAAGAATTACTTTCTTCTTTAAATCTATCAATAGAAAATGAAGAAATTGTGCCACAGTTTTCCTTTTGACACCATTGGAAAAAGCGATATGCTTTTAAAATCCATTTTTAGCCTACTTTCCCAGTAAAAGTCGGAAAAAGAAAAGCATGAAAGAAGGCTTAATGCAGTTTAAAAATATAGCGAAAAACAAAAAAAAATCAAAGTAAAATAATTAAATAAATATTGAAAAATTAAAAATTGGAAAGTAGGGTATTGAGATGGAGAAAAATGTCTGTCCCCCCTAATAACTTTTGAATGAATACTCAGATTCGAACAAACTTTTGTTCGAAAGATCTTGGCGAGTACACCTCATTCCCATATTTCACTTCTTGATTTGAACTATTTTTTGTTCAATTTTGAACAGTTGAAAAAAATTTAACTTTAGCGCCTACGGGGAAATTCAAGGCAATTCCGAACTGTGAGGCGAATTTGCTTCAAACAAACTTTGTGGGGAAAAAACTTTTGATGAAAAAATTGTATATAAAATATCTTTTTGATTTGAACAATTTTCCGTTCAATTTTGAACAGTTCAAATCCCTTAACATTAGCGTCTACGTGGAAACTGAAAGTCAATGTAGATTCCGTACTTGAAGGCGGATTTGCTTCAAACAAATTTTGTTGGAAACAGCTCTTGACGCCAGACTCCGAGAATTTAGGGGCACCCGACTCCGACTCGACTCCTGTGCCCGATAATCAATCGGACTCAGACTCCCCGACTTCGACTCTGACTTCGTAGCTTTGTCAAAAATTTATACACGGAGGACAGATGACAGACTCCGATTTTTGGATATTCGATTCAGACTCCTTTATCCCAAAATGAGATCGACTCCGACTCCTCAGCTATAGTTTTAACTGTGAAATAATCATTGTTGATATGACTTGTTTTTATTTTCACGCTAAAGTTTAAATTTAGGCATTCAGTTTTCGGCAAATAAACTCGAAGTCATTCATGTTTCTACATAAAGATATATGCAGACGTTTTTTTTTTTTTTGACAATGAAAATTATTTCTTTAAGTTGACAATTTATTGTTTTTATTTTGGTAACTGCATTAATTCATTTAAAAAATTATTTTTGGCAACGGGGGAAAGAGAAACGATTTTTTATATGATGTATTTATTTCAATAAGCTTATTAATTTTAATTATTTTTTCGTTTTGAAAGCTGTCAAAGAATTTTTTTAATGGAAAAAAGTGTATTAGCTGCTTTGTTTGAAAGGTGCTGTTTTTTTTTAAATATGAGTGAGGAATATTTGATTCCTAGAAATCAGCTTATGATATTAAAAAATGTTTGAAACAATTTGCGATTTTAGCTATTTTTGAGAATATTGCTCAAGTAGTAGAAAGTAGTATGGGTATATGGGAAAGTAGGCTCGTTTAGTTCTAGACAGAACTTGTTTGTATTTTAATTAAGTAATTTAATATCTGTCTTCATTGTTTGGAAAGGTAATTTTGCATGGTGTTTTCTTTTATTTAAGCTTGATTGTTGAACATATGTCATTTGATACAATTTTTATTCTCAAGGTAGCTTGGGCAATGCAGCTCTTAATATATAAAGATTTGAAAACTACTGTTAATGTGATTTTACTTTTTTGTTTGGGGAAACATTTATTGTCGAAAAAAACATCCGCTTTGCTCACAAAAGGGCTGGGTTTTACCTTGTTAAAATTATATGAATTTCTACAGTTTTGACATGAAAGGGAAAATATAAGAGATTGTGCGACTTAAAAAAAATTTTTTTTTTTTTTTGGATACTCTCTAATGTACATTGACTAAGATATTAATAAGAATGCAGCAGGTGACCCCAGCAATAAGTATTGAAATTTCATCTTTAACCTGAAGGATGAAAAATTGCACTACCCTAATTTGATCAAACTTGTTAAGGCTGTCCAAACTTACTCTCTAGGCCAAAGAGGGAGTTTTAACAAAAGAATTGTGAGTAGTGACAAACCAAACATGAGTTTAGACGCAATTGTTGCTCTCAAAGAGATAAAAGCCTCGGTAAAACACCGTGGAAAATGTTGATGCAAATTTAAATGTTCTCGTTGTGCAAAGCAGCACACTTGAAATATAAGGAACTGAAAGAAAAAATATCTGAAAGAAATAAGAAGGAAAAATATAAAACCCAGAGAGAATGATGTAACAAAAGAGAAACTGATAGGATTTAAGGAAAGCATTAATTCAGCTCATGCAATGATGGATGAGTGGAATAGGAAAGTAAAAATTAGGACTCAAATGTAAATGCATGATTGACATTGAGGCTGGGGAAGTTGTAATAGAAGCTGTTAATAAAAAATTTAAAAGCTGCTCAGAAAGAGTCGAGCATTCCGATAATATTATCCTAGTTTTTATTTATTTTTTGTGTCTGAGAAATTTTTTTTATTCTGACCGTAAAGAATCAATAAGGTATGTCTAACTATTCTTGTATACATATGTTTTCATCCGTGGCACTGAAAGGTAACTTTTTTTGATGTGTATGTAAAATTTAATCATTTTTTTGGTGTCCTATAAATCCTATATTTTTTAAAAATGTGTCCTATATTTTTTCAAAAAATGTGCTATATTTTGTTGGTCACTTTGAGCCCTGTCGCTGACATGTTCACTGAAAATTCAGAGTTGTGAAAAACAAAAAAATTAAAGGATGAGTAAAGGTTTAACACACCAGACACTAAATGGTGATAGTTTTAAAGATAATTTTAAAGTTATTGGCGGGAAGAAAAAGTTCTTCCTCTGCATTTTTAGATAACTTTATAACAACACCACTGCAAGAAATATGATCAAACAAGCAAGCAAAATTATTCACTATGTTGTTTATTGCTTGCATCATCGAAATGTGCTGACTTTTTTTTGTACACAGAAATATGAGTTATTTTTTCAGATTTGCTTTTTCAGTAAACAATTTGAAAAAGATAGTTTTGTTTTGGTTCATAAGTGCAGCTGGCAGGGAATAAGAACAATCGCGTGTGTGCGATCATTCTCTCCCTGCATTAGCAGTTTATTATGTCAGACAGTCGGGACAAATTTTATTTCTTTGGCTTGGACAGAACTGTCTGCAATAGGGTTTCGTTGTCCTCAACGTCGTGTTGCTGCGTTTCTGCCACTGGATTCTGAGGGTATACTCCCAGTAACCCGTTACGCGCTATATGTGTATGCTATCATTACATATGTCATATGAACATTCTTGGAACTTGAGGGCATACGGTAAGTGTCTAAAAAAGTTTGAGAGTATAAGGCGTGTATGGAGTATGCCCTATGGCAGGGCTGTCCAACTGCAAACAGCCCATGGGCCAGAATTTCGGACACGGATCACCTCTCGGGCCGCAGTTTGAAAAAGTTGAACAATAACCTCTTGCCTCTTATACAATAACAATTAATAGTTGAATTATTAATTATAAAACAATGAGACAAAGATTTTAACAACCTGCTTAAATTTTACTGGGGAAACTTAGGCCGATCCTGCCTTCTTGACAAGGGTAAGAATGTCAACATCTATGTATGTCAACATTGATGCGGGCCGCACAATATTTGTTGGTGGGCCGTATGCAGGCCACCAGTTGGACAGCCCTGCCCTATGGGAACACCACTGATTACGATTTTAGTTTTTCACAATACCAGTGCATATTTATGTGTGCAGTTTTAAGCAACTAAAACATTTTGACGAGTTTTCTGTATCTATCCGAGTGCGTATGACATAATGTATCTTGTAAAAATGGTTATTTGAAAAATTTCCTTTTTGAAACTCGTGTAGCATCGAGTTGTGCTCCTCCTTTTTTTTAAATTGCTATCAGGTACTCCAAAAGGGATGTTAACTCTTTCATTGTTGAAATTCAATGTCAATTTTGCTTATCAAGTTATTATCTCCGAGGAATCTTTGAATGCATATCTTGGTAGTCGTAATAAATATCTTTTAGTTTAATATTTGTCTCTTTGGGAGTTGTTGAAACAAACTTCTCAATGTCTTTTCCTTGCTTCCTGTTGGAAGTTAGTTTTACAGAAGCAAAATTTCTATTTTCAGATTTTAATTAAGATATTTTTTGAGCGACTAAAAAGTTAAATTTTGAATATGAATGAAGCACCTTGGATTAAGCAAAACGTTGAACTTTCAAGACTCGAATTGCTGAGACTTTACTTTAATTTTAAACCTTATCTTAAAATTTCATTAATGACGAGTTTTTTTTTTCGATATAATATTGTATACTAATAATTTCCTTTCTTTTTGTAGGTGGACTACGTAAAACGAGCAGAATTGCAGCTTGTAGGTGTGACGGCAATGTTTATTGCCTCTAAATATGAGGAAATGTATGCTCCGGAAGTTGGAGATTTCGTTTATATTACTGATAACACTTACACAAAACAAGAAATTTTTAAGATGGAAAGAAAGATGTTAAGAAAGTTAGATTTCAACTTGAGCAAACCTTTACATTTACATTTTCTGAGGAGAAATTCTAAAGCAGGCAATGTAAGTCAATATTCACCGGTTTACGACTCTTTTACGGTTCAGAGGCTGTTTTTAAGCTGAAATTGTACAGTTTGACTTGGTTTTTCTGACCCTTATATGCATAATTTTAAAGTTTTTTTGGAAACATTTTAAACTTTTAGTTGGAAAACTTTTAAAGTCCAATAGCAGTTGAAAAATGAATTTATTTTTTTGTTTTGGTCTCATTTAAATTTGTTTACTGAACAGTAAAATTTCTGTACTCTTTTAGTTTGGTTTGACTTTTGAATTGGAAAATTAGTTATTGATGCTAACATAAAATTTAGAAAGCTAGCAAAATGGCCTTAAAATTATGATTTGAGGAATAGTTTTTATTAGTCAGGCAGATCAGTTTCATAAAATTTGCTTTTATGAAACTGACTAATTTCTTCTGAATTTTGCATTGTTTCTTTAAACAATTTTAGAAAACACTTATTTTTTGCCTCCCCTCAAAAACATCTTGTTACCCATAAAAATTGCCAAAGGTGGTCCCGACTTGGTTTTTTTTCTTAAATGTTTTTTTTTTCAATATTCTGTTATCTTTGGGCTTTGAGCATTGACAAAAGTATTTCTTGCAATTATAATATGACATTTAGTAACTAAATTGAAATAGTCAAACCTGTCTATCTTGAAAACCTCAATTTTCTATTTTTCCCTGCATTTATAGCATTATTTCAATGTTTTATCCCATGTTTATCTGTATTAAATTTTGCTGAAGACCTCTATCTTGAATTCAGACTGCACTGTTTTTCAAGTTTCAGAGTTATTTTTATAAACTGGAACTTGAATACAAAGTATGTTTCCTAATATTAGCAATGATATGATTCCCCAAGGTTTGTGTGACATGTGCAAAAGTCAACTCTACCCTTTTTTTGCAAATAATTGTAAGTAACTTTCATCCTTAAAAGTATGCGTAAACTTGCTACTGATACAGTCATTAAAATTTAAAACTTATAATCAAAACATCGAATACTGTAAAATGTTGAACAATATCAATGCAAGTGAATATGTTAACTCTTTGACTTAGTTCTTATTGCTTATTTTTATAACTTTTATCAACCCCTGTATCTTAATTTCCATATTTCAAACTTTTCTTCAGCCTCGTGAAATTTGAGATAGGCTCATTATCAAGCAAAATATCTTAATTGAAATATTAAACATGCCAAAGGCACTTTCAAAAAAATGTTGTAAAAAAACTTATATATTTACCATTTTTTTTTCACCTTTTCAGTTATGCCATAAAATGTAAAAGTACGTTTAAGAGTATAATCGGTCTCCAAGTCTTAGTCCTTTATGAGTAGTTTTTAACACGTTGAGCGCTACGCGTATTTCTAAGACAATTCCGTTCAGGCCACGCGCGCCGCTTCGATTGAAAAGCTGGTATTGAAGGACCGGTGTTTCCGATTGCAGTAGAACATGGTGTACGTTTGGAACGTGATACCTATAGTCATTGATTCAACACGTTACGCGCCAAGTCTGTTTTGTTTTCCTTACCGCTTGGCCCGCCCATATAAGATTTCTTCGAAATGGATGCGTGGCCGGTGTTCCCTTTGCGACAAATCAGTTCATTACAGTTCTTGGCTCTGTGCAGACAAAAATTTTCAAAAAGCGACAGCAGCAGTGAAATTATTTTTGCTAGAAAACGGCCTAGAATGGATGTATTTTTATCCTCTGACGAGGAGGAGGAGATTGGCTGATTGCCCCTCGGGTCATGCCATTCTTCAACAAATATTGTGCCATTTACACATCCTTCGGGGTTTGTAAGGGAGCATATAGGATCAGATATAGCCGTAGAAACCAGCTATCAATTATTTGTGCCGGATGAACTGATCGAGCAAATTGCCGAACAAACAAATTTATATGCAACACAGAAAATAGAAGCTGGATACATGCAGCGCTTGGCAAAGTGGACAGAAACAAGTACGTCTGAAATAAAGAGATTTTTTGGACTCGTCCTATGGATGGGATTAGTAAAATTGCCGGCCATACATCATTATTGGTCTAATGATCCTGCCTATTTGCAAACGTTTGCAAAAGCGGTCATGTCAAGGAACCAATTTGAATTATTACTAAGAATGCTACATTTTGTAGACAACGAAAAAGATAATGGTTCCAATCGTTTATATAAAATACAACCAATTATAGACATTTTGGAGACCAATTACAAAAAATATTACAATCCGACCGAGGACATATGTATTGACGAATCCTTGATTCCATTTCGTGGCCGCATTGTATTTAGGCAGTATTTAAAACAAAAGCGCCATAAATATGGAATTAAAATATTTTAAGTTGTGCTGTGGATCGGGATACACCTATGCTCTCCACATACACAGGGAAAACTTTACCTGTGTATGTATACACAGGGAAAACTTTAGAAAAAGAAAAAGCTACGCCCACTAATATTGTAATGTCTCTTTGCGAAGATTTGTTTGATAAGGGGCACACGCTCTATACGGACAACTGGTACACAAGTTTAGAATTAGCCGAAAAATTAATTAGTAAAAACATCCATTTAGTGGGAACATTACATACAAATCAAAGAGGAAATTCGCACCAAGTGCTTTCAACAATATTAAAACGAGGAGAAATAATAGCAAAGGAAAATAACCAGGGGATAACTATTTTGAAATGGAAAGATAAGAAAGACATCCTAGTTCTATCGACAAAGCACTCGTCAGAAATGTTGAATGCCGATCAGGAGGCAAGATCAAGCTACAAATTATAGTAGACTACAACAGACAAAAGTCGGCTGTCGACTTATCCGACCAAATGAACGCCTACAACAATCCATTACGCAAGTCTCTAAAATGGTATGGAAAACTAGCTTGCGAATTGTTATTAAATACTACGGTTGTAAAAAGTTATTCTATATAAAAATATTACGAAGCAGAAAATTAGCATCACTGAATTTCGGAAAAAATTAGCAATCCATCTTACAAGTTGTGACAAAAAAACATTCCACCCAGCAGAATTGCAAGAAGATCGGGAAAAAAACACCAACTCTAAAGAAAATCGGGAAAAGTCTCTGAAGTTCTAAAGTACTGTAAATTATGTTATGACAAAAATGTAAAAAAAGATGGTAGTGATGCCTTTGGAGAAAGATGAAGCGTGTTGTAACATTTTGTGATACTTGTGAAGGAAAACCATTTTTATGTTTGCCATGTTACAATGAATCTCATTAATCCTGTAATGATACCAAATTAAGTAAATTTTAAATAAATTTTCTGTAATTCCGTAAAATAGTGTAAAATTTTATAGTTCTCATGTTACACGCTGTCGGCCACCGATGGGTGACGCGGCCTATACGGAAAGTCTAGTGTCGGCCACCGATGGCTGACAATGGCGCTCAACGTGTTAATAGTATCTGGGATATTTTTGCGTGATATACAACCTGGCAACAAAACAATTTAAACTTGCAGAATTGTGGTTCTAAGGAAAATAGAATTTTTTTTAACAATGAGTATAGGTGAACACTGTATCTTCAATGAGGAAGATGATAAAGAAGACCATTAACCTACAAGTAGTTTATATGAACTTATTAGACTTGAACTGTCTAAACATGCAGTTGAGAAAAAAGTGAATTTACCGTAAACAAAACGTTTTTGAAATACAGATTATAAGCGATAGAAGTTGGCAAGCCCTGCCCTGCTGAAATGATTGCCTCTTTTATACAAAAAGCTTCATCTTAAGTTACGTGAAATACACCGCCAGCTCGGTCATTTCCAGCCGAGGACTGCAGTTTCGTGCTTATTGGCACTCATCAGCCCGACATAGGAAAGTGACTGAGCTAGAGATGGAAAACCTCTTAAGGAACCCTGGCTAATGGGCAGTAATTTACAGAATATACCTTGCCTCGCGTTCAATCTTCGAGTTGAACCAAACCATTGCTTCGGTCACTCGTCTGGTCTGCTAATTCTATATTAGCTACCAGTTTGTTTCGCACTCTTGGCTTCCTTAAGAGGTTTTCTATCTCCAGCTCAGTCACTTTCCTATGCAGGGCTGATGAGTGCCAATAAGCACGAAACTGCTGTCCTCGGCTGGAAATGACTGAGCTGGCGGTGTATTTCACGTATTTCTGCTTTAGCCCTGGCTAATGGGTGGTAATTTACTGAATTTATCTTAAGTTGTCTATCAATATTTTTTTAAGTTTCAATAGATTTTTACTGAAAAGTAAAGCGTAGCTTACTTAACAGACCTTGTTTTAAAGCATAGGACTTTCCTTTTTGCCTTTTTCAGTACTTTAGTTTGACCATTAAAATTTATATTTTACTTTTAGTTTCTTCAATCTTTTTCTGGCACATTGAATAAGATTTTTTGTAACCTATATTTAACATTTGTTTTAGGTTGATGCCACTATGCATGCCTTGGCCAAATATCTAATGGAGTTGGTTCTTCTTGAATATGAAATGTCTCATCACAGTCCTTCTATTGTAGCTGCAGCTGCTTTAAATCTGTCTCTAAGGCTATTAGCAGATTTTTCATGGAATGATACGTTGAAGTATTTTAGTAACTATTCCGAAGAGGACATTATGCCTGTGGTAAAAGCTTTGGCTAAAATTGTAATTAGAGCAGATTCATCAAAACTTCAAGTAAGTCGTAACTTCAAGCAGCATATGTTTCATGAAGTGCAGCAAAACTCAATCTTTATATATAAAAATGAATGTTTGTACGTCATCCATGAAGTCAAAAAGTACCCGGCAGATTTGACTGAAACTTTCACCGTTTGTTATTTTTGGTACTGGGAATGTTTATAAACCAGTTCAAAAAAAATCCGATCGATAGTTCCTTTTTTATTCCAATTTAAGTCACAATCCATTGGATAAATATGAATAAAATTATCGGCATGCTAAAATTAATTCGCATGAAAGATCTCCTTGATAAGAAGTTAGCCGTTGCCATTTTTCTTGAGTTTGAACAAATAAATTCTTTCTTTGTTTTATGGCTTTTCATGCAACGGGGGGGATTTAAAACTTTTTCTATTTGATATTTTTAGCGATTGATTGATCTTGCAAACTGCGCGAGTACAAAATTTGAGTATAGTCACGGCTTCACTTGATAACTGGACCGATTATTATGAAAATTGCTATATATATGTATTTTTCCATGGAGAAGGTGCATAACATGCTCATTGAAGCCACTCGCCACCAGGTGGCACTGCAGAGTAGCAACTTCTGCCCCGTTCAACCGATTGTCATGAAAATCAGTATAATGATGTATTTTTTTGTTGGCGTAGCAACGCGCGTCGAGTACAGCTAGTTTTGTATAAATGATAAGGCAGCATGTGCTATATCAGGATTAGCAGTTAAAAATTATACTTTGAGAAAGCAAAGTAATACTCCAATGTTCAAGTACTAAGTGGAAATCTAGAAAGATGATGACTTACTAGTGGAATTAATGGTATACTTTATGGCTCCTGATTGTAATGTATACCAGAAGTTTTGTACTGTTCTGTTCATTGGCTTTTAATTTGGCAGTTGCAACAAAGACTGAAAGAAATCTATTTTGTGTTTATCATAGCAATTTTCACTAAACAATGAAAATTATATATATTTTATTTTGTGTAAATCAAATAGTAGTTTTAATTAAGCATGACAATTATTAAGTTATTGTTATTCAACATTTATGCAAATTTTAAATAGTGGGGCCTCTCGAGAGTCTAGAAAGATAAAATGAAGCAAAAAGCGATTGAAAATGGAGGGAAATCCTTTTAAGATTGCTTTACATTATCAGATTCCTGGCAAAGCAAAATTAGGGCTTTTAAAGGCCACAGAGAAAAAGTTCACGAACTTGAAATTGAATAGACCGAAAACAAGGGAAACTTTTTAGAGTTGATATATTGGCTAAGTATGATCCAGTGCTTAGAGAGCATGTACTGAGAATCAAAATGGGGAAAACATTTGCTACGTCGTACATGTCTCCCATGATTCAAAACGAGTTCATTGAAATTATGGGAGACAAAGTAAGGGGTACTATAATTCAGCAAATTAAACAAGCAAAGTACTACTGCCTAATTTTTGACAGCACTCCAGACATATCACATAAAGACCAACTTAGCCAAATTATGCGATATGTCATGATTGATGGCAATGATTTAAGGGTTGTAGAATCGTTCATAGATTTTCTTCAAAGAAAGGGTAAAACTGCGGAAGAAATCTCGAACGATTTGACAAAAGTTACAAAGTGATAGAATAGGATCCAAAACTGGGGGGGCATGTGTATGACAATGCCTCTGGTGACTGGCAAGCACATTGGTGTTCAGACCAGAATTAAACAAGTTAATCAAAAGCAGAGTTCGTAGCGTGCACAAATTGTTCCTTAAATTTAGCATGCGAACATGGCAGCATCTGCTGCAGTGAATTCTGTAACCTTTTCTGCAACTGTCCAACGCTTGTTCATTTTTTTTCGGCATCCACGTACTGGTGGGACGTTCTTACTTCATCTGCAGGTCAAAATGTTAAGGGAGTAATAGACTCGATGGAGTACAAGAGGAGGAGCTTTGACAATAGTTAAAAAACAGTTCTCTAATATTTTGAATGCTTTGGGAAAGTTGACGAGTGAAGAGGAAAATACAGGTACGAGATCTGATGCTGGATTACTTTTAAATGCTCTTCAGTCTTTTCCTTTTCTATGCTTTCTTTATCTATGGGAATCTGTGCTTTTAGAAATGACACACAGATGTACCTTCAAACAAAGGGGCTAAATATACACCAGTGCCACGTAAAACTAAAAGCGCTAAAGACATACTTAGTTGAAAATAGAGAGGACTTGGTGAATAATTCTGTTGCTTTTGCGAAGGTAACTTGCGATGATTTAGGAATGATAATTGAAAGAAGAGTCGGAAGAAAAGAAATCAAAGTTTGAAGAAGGTTCCCAAGACGTTGTGTCAACATAAGAATCAGAACTGGCAGAAGAAATGTTTAGTTCATTGGACAAAATAATAAAAGAAGTAACATTAGGGTTTGAACCGATACACATTCTGGCTGAAAAATATTAATTTCTAATGCCAGCAAACCTTTTAAACGAAAGTTATAACTGTAATCTTAATGGTGACATTGATCAACTGCAATTTCTTTCTGAAAGAAAGACTCCAAAATTTTATGATTGCAACTGAAAATCAAGTGAAAACTTGGGACAAAAACAAAGGTCCTCTAGAACTGTTACAATTCATATACAAGTACAGACTAGAAAACTCCGTTCCTAACATAGCTATATTGTTGAGAATTTTTTCAGCAATTGCGATCAGCGTAGCTAGTTGCGAGCGGAGCTTTTCTAAGCTCAAATTGATAAAAAAAATTATCTTGGGTTCCCGAGTCGCAAGTGACTCATTCTGTATCTATCTATTCTGTCAATAGAGCATCAATTAACAGATTGGATTTTCAAAACTTAATAAATGATTTTGTGAGTAAAAAAACAAGAAATTCATTTTTAATTTGTCTTTACATTACGAACTTTGCATGCCTAAACTTTTAAAAGTGAGGGGGCTCTTACCCCCTCTCCCCCCCCATGAGTAGTCTATGATTCGATCCGTTAACTTGACGAAAAACTGACCCAGCAGTTAGATTTTCCAGCTCTTTTGGCGTTCCGATTACATGTAGTAAAGAGTATGTCTAAGTGAAGGGGCGGCAAATTGAGGGACCGCCCCGGGCGGCAGATGCCGTAGCTACGCCACTGGGCACATCCCTGCTATCTTGATATATATATAGACTGATACATATAGGCAAATTATGCCGATAACCCCTTTTTGATTATTTTTTTTTCTCTCCAATGTTCACAGATAAGAGCTGTTTACCATTTTTACTTCCTTTTTACAAAAAAGGAAGTATTGTATTAGCAAAAGAAATTTCACTCAAAAATCTGCCTTAATTTCCATTTTTCTCTCCCCCGAATGAATGTAGTTTTTTTTCGACCCAACCACACGTGGATATATGCCTAGGAACCTACAGACACCCGAAATATCTATTTTGACGACCGCCGAGTTAATTACAACAAATTTTTTCGTTACGTATGTATGTATCTCGCATAACTCAAACGGTATGTCCTAGAAAGTTAATTTGATATGTAGACTCCTAGTGTTGCCTAGTTGTGCACAGGGCCGATCCTAGGGTGTCGGCCGCCCGTGTGCAAAGACCTAATGTGCCGCCCCTTAAGAGTAATTTGCATATTTTGACTAATCTTTAACACGTCTATATAAATCTTTCTTTAAATTCTTCTTTCTTTAAATGCCAAGTTCGAATTTAAAAAGAGGGGGGGGGGGCAGAAAAATATCTTATAAAAAGGAAGACATTTTTTATAGCAAGAAACTAATTAGGTACAATTTATATCTTTGAAGAAAGTAATAGATACCAAAATTTACCAGTCGTAAAAACGCATTTTATAGTCTTTCTTCGGTGACATCAGAGAAGGGACGGAGGAAGGGGAAGCGTGGGGGGAGGTGTTAGGGGTTCAGGGGAGGAGGATTGCTCCAAGAAAATTATCGAAATTGGCGTATGAAAAATATCTTTAGTTAATCTTTAGTTGTGTTTGGTTGCAAGGACAAAAGAGTCAAGTACCTATATTTAAGGTGCATGGAGAAATTTTCGAAATTGACGTCAAATATCGCAATTTTAGGATCTTTTTCGATACGTTAGGTGAAAGTAATGTTGTAGTTCTTTCCTAAAATTCTTTCAAAACTAAAAACAATTTGAAGCTATTTTTTAGGACCATAGCTTAGGAAGGATCGGCGTTCTTCCCGAAAAATCTCCGAAACTGACATTTTAAACCCGCAATTTTGGGTTACCTATGTTGACATTGCAAGAGGGAGGGAGATTCAATCGTCTTCCATCGAAAGATTTCGAAATATGTTTAAAACGCAAATTTAGGCTGTCTTTGGTGGCGGTAGGGGATCTGGCGGCTATCCTCCGGTAATTTCTCGGCACCATTTTTTTAAAAACCCATTTTTGACAAGATTTGAAAACAATAGGGGAAACGTGAAAATATTACGAACCAAAATATTTTTCAGAACTGAAACCCATTATAGGCTATTTTTGGGAAGGAAGGATTTTGGGGCTCTTAAGTGGATATTTCTAAAATCGCAATTTTATATTATCTTTGGTGACGTTAACAAAACTGGGAAGCTTCTACGGATCTTTCAGATATTTTTCACC
This sequence comes from Uloborus diversus, assembly GCF_026930045.1. NCBI lineage: Eukaryota > Metazoa > Arthropoda > Arachnida > Araneae > Uloboridae > Uloborus > Uloborus diversus. The sequence goes on from NC_072738.1 coordinate 138,338,828, forward strand.
GTTCTCCTCCGGAATTCTTTAGAAATATAAGACCCAAAATCGTATTTTAAGCATTGTTTGATAACGATGGGACTAAGAGCGGGCGGGGGTTCAGTATGCCCTCACGAACTGTGTTTTTGAAACTGAAGTCAATTTCAGGCTAGTTTAGGCAGGAAACTGTGGCTCCACGGAACAGTCTAAAAACGAAATTTTCAGGTATAGTGATTGCGTTGGAGAAAAGGGGGATCCAGGGTCTTTCCCCAAAAGTTCTCGAAACTGATGTTTGAAAAACGCAATTTTAGTTTATTTTTCAATACATTAAGTGAGAGGGGGTGGAATTAGGGGCTTCTCTAAAGATGCTAATTGAGACTGTCTTTGGTAGTAATGTTTGCGAATAGATTTCGGGGTCCTCCACTGGAAAAATTTCGAAAAATGCCAAAGCAATTTTATATGACGTTTGATGATAGGAAGGGCTGTCGTTTGAAAACACGTTTTGGATTTTGGGGCCAACATTTTTAGGCTATGCTTGATTAAGTTAAGGTGGAAGAGGTGAATCAGACTTAAGGGGAGTCAGTACCGTCAATGTTAATTTGCATAGGTTCATGTACCTTTTTCTGAAAATGTATTAAACATACAATTATGAAATATTTTCTGTACCTTAAATACTCTTTTCTCTACACTGAAGTAAAGTTTTACAGAAAGAAAGCTTAGTTTTTTTAAACAAATTCTAATGTGTAAGTCACTGTATTTTTTTTTTTTTTTTCAAAAAATGCCATTTTGCAGCACGAAATCAGCTCTATAAAAAAATATTTTTCGAAAATGAGAAAAAATTTACTTCAGTATATGCAATTAGATGTATGGAATAGGTGGTAAAAATTTCAAAGCCTAACACAATTTAGTTTATGAGAAAAAGGAACATTTAATTTCAAAAATACCATTTTGAGATACTGCAATTTATTAAAGGAGAAAATCATACCTCATCAAAATAGGCTTACATTTTTTTTAAAGCTTATTTTAACTTACTTTTACTATGAGCACGATCAAGAAATTTGTATCATTAAAAAGGTATTGAAATGGAGTTTCAAAATATATAAAAATCAAAAAATCGAATTTTTGAAAGTATTTAGGGTACTGACTTCCCTTAATTGGGTCCCTAAGATCGATGGTTCAACCAGCGAAATTTTCCGAAAGTTAAGTCCTAGAAATGCAATTTTAAGCCGCCTTTAGTTTCGTCAAGGAGGTCATGGCATCCTTTTGGATCTCCGTTTTGGAGCTACATTTAAATTTGCTACCCGGGGCAAGAGCCCTGTCCTCCTACCTAATCTGAAACCGGGCAGTTCATTCAAGATTTTAATCAGAAAAATTGTCGTACAGGGGGAAAAGTACAATATTTTAGTTCGTCATTCATATATGTTATTCTCAAAGGAGTCGCAATTTTCCACTTTCTGCCCACGCATCCACGATTGTTAAACACAGTTGTTACATAGTTTGTTGTTTGAAATGCTTGCGAGAGTACCTAATCAGTATAGCTTTTTTTAAATAAATAAAATATGTCTTCATTGTTTAGGTCTATTAAAGCTTGGGGGGGGGGGGGTAAACATTAGTGGCCGCCCTCGGTGTTCCTTTTAGACGGCACCATTTCATGCTTCAGAAGGGGGGCCTTTCCCCTCTCCTGTATCCATGCCTGATTACCGGTTCTTTCACAAACTTTGCAACCAAATGAAGCATGTGTGTTAAGAGCAGATATTAATGGACAATGAACCAACACAATGTTCCCTAACCTTCTATTTTTCTTAAACTATGCTATGCTGTCGGGAAATCGATACATACTTTGACAATTGAACATTTAAAAATCAGCATATTTATTCTACTTATGAGTTATCTTGCGAGAAATTCTTGAGGAATTTTGCTTGATTATAAGAACTATATGATGCATCCTGCGGCCGCCCCTTGCATTGGCCGCCCTTGTGCGGCGCACACTCTGCACACCTGCTAGGATCGGCCCTGGTTGTGCACCTTCCCTTTTGGATGCATTCGGATGTTCCTAAGGGGGTGTTTTGCCCCTTTTTGGGAGGAAATCATTAGTTTCCATATAAACTCAATTGGTGTTATAATTTGTCCGACACTTGGCGATATATCGCCAGTCTTTTGGTCGCAATGTTTTGTCGCCAACTTGTTGACAAATTTGGAGATTTTTTTTTTAATTTTAAATTTTGTTTCAATTTGGCCATTGTTGGTGGTATTTAGAGAGTAAACAATTGAATCACATTAACATTGCCAATAATGGGGAAATGACATTAAATTGGAGTAAAAGGAAGTCATGTGATGCACACATCGGCTTGTTATTAATAAACCTTTAAAATTATGCTTTTCTCCCAACTCTTCCCAAATAGTCTAGAATGAAAGTCGAATGAATCGTTTACAATAAGGGTTGTTTGTCTTGGATGTTCTTTTTTAGTTTTTATACTTATTCTCAAAGAATAAACTGTTTGAAAATTTTAGTTTCTAACATTCTAACTGATCCCTATTTTTTTTTCAGGCTGTACGTGCGAAATACGCAAGCAGTAAACTTTGTAAAATCAGCACAATTCCTCAGTTGAAATCTTCAGTTGTAAAGGAGCTTGCTGGAGCTATTAAATAATTGCAATACTTAAAAGAAATTTTAATTCATTTCGACAATCATTAGTCTTCAAAATTTGGACTTCATTTAAATGAAATTTTATAGACGATTTTACTCTAGGTATATTTTATGAAAGTGCTTTATATTCATTGTTTCATCTATTTTAATGCTAGTATTATGATGCTTACTTGTAAATACATGCCATTTTTTACTCCCATTCATGTAACTAGAATGTGATTGTGAAATTAAAAATTATATTGTAATATGAATTCTTGACTTTAAATTTGTTGAAGTGAAATTTGGTTAATTCAAGATATTACATGAATATTTTGGCATTAGGCATAATTTCCGTTAATTGAATCTTTTATGTGTAGAGAACATTGAATAAGTAAAGTTGCGTTAGATATCCACAACTAACTCCTCCGTAATACTAAATGCCTATCGCATTTGCCTCAAAAGTGATTTTGCTGTGGGACACTTTCAACACTACCGGGCGGCAAGACAATAACGGCTTGCTATGGCAATGAATCCAAAAAATTCAAAGCTTAATAAGCTTAAACTTAATTGGTTAATTTCAAAATTGGAAATTAATAGCAGAGAACACAATTAACTTCTAAATGCAAATTCTTCAGACCTTCAATAGATGGCTATGCCAAGAGTACAGAAATTTGCTTATTGGGATCACTTTTGTTCTATGTTAATAGCGAAAGCAACAAGCATTTATTATTTAGGAGGCGTTGGGTCACCATACTGTATCTGCCCGCTACGTTGGATCTGGTAATTAAAATTATCCTGCATTATGTAGGCTGGAATTATGTAGTGGAAATTGGGTAGTGGAAATTGGGACAAAGTGAAATAGTTAAGGATTTAAATTTTTCAAGATGAACCAATTAAAAATTTGTTCTGTAACTTTCGGTACATCAATATAGAACAGCGGCTCCCAACCAGTGGTTCGCGAAAAAAATATTGTAATGGCGGTCGTTTTTACATGCCTGTTTCTGATGAAGTCTCATGTTCAAGCAGTTTCAAGCAAATTTGTTTCTTTTTTTTTGTTTATATTGGTCTTGCACATCCGGTACTCTATTAAAATACTTGCCTTCTTTCTGACATATTTTATTTAACTAATGTAGTTTGTCATTGCAAAGTGCCGGTTTTAGGTGCTTCCATTGAGAAATATAGTCCTGAAGCCATGCTGAAAAAGCTGTACTTATGAATACAATGTATTCATAAGTATGTATTTCATATGAATACAATCATGGGTGCAAGACCTTCCGTCTCGGGACAGATTTCCGTCTTGGACAAATTTCAGAGACGGAGGTCGGGACGGAAAGAAATTCGAAGACTTTCTTTCAGTTTTTACTTAAAAAAATACAGTGTTTGGAAAATATGCTTTAATTACTGGACCGTTCCATAACAACTAATTTACATAGACATTCTCTCGATTTTCCGCCATGGGCTTGTTTTGTTTGCAACGTTCTTTTGGAAGAATGGCTTTTCGACTCGCGCTGTTTGACTTTTTTTAGGTACAGCTCCGTTATTTCCAATTCACTGTATTGCAGACCGAGGAGTTGCTCGCTATTCTCCCTGATTTTTCGAAATAATCGGCTCTAATTGAAAATTTAGCTTTTTCTCATGCTATTTTCGATCATTCTTTCGTTTTTTTCATTTGCGTTTTTTTTTAAAACTTTACACGCATAAATGAAAATGATGTACGCTCTTAAAATGTCTTCAGAGTTGAATCTGAATCACCGATTGAGAGTGATTGCTGACGAGTTGAAATAATTACGTCGCAGCAAACGGCGTCCACCCTACCAGGTAAAACGGAAACTATCGGGGGGATTTCAATGAAAATGGGAATTTTGGAAATAAACGAGGGGAAATTTCAAGCGGGTTGGAAACGCTGATGAGCAACTGTTACTGCATTCTTGACAAAGACTTTAGGAATCGCTAAATTCCAATGTCATTGAATCTAGCACTCGCTAGAATGGAAATATGGGAGGGGGAGGGATAGAAAGGAAAGAAAAATAACGGCAGCATGAATTTGCGAAAAAACGCTTCTGTCTCAAAGAGGGTAATCAGTTCGCAAATTAACCCGCAATACTGAGGTCTTAAAACGTTGATATTTTGGACAATCTAAGACAGGGGGGGGGGGGGGTGTTACTCAAGGGTTACAGTATAAAATATCGAAAAACTGAATTGAAAGTCATTTTTGAAACTAAGAGTGGTTTGATACATCTCCTCTGCTAGCTCTTAAAAATTTAAAAGTCAAAGTTTTAGGCTGTCTTTAATGATGTAAAAGGGGGAAGGGGGAGGTTTTAAAAAAAATCAAAAATTGGAGTCTTAAAGACATTAATTTAGGCAATCTTTGGTAAATTTATGAGAGATGGTTTTGGTGTTTTAACATGAAAATGTTTTGTAGCTGATGTATTAAAAACTATTTGAGGCTATAATTAAATGGACTTGAGTAAAACGGCATTTGGGACCCTCTCCCGAAAAGTGTTTGTAATTGAAATCTTAAAACTTTTAAGCTGCCTTTGGCAATGTCAAGAGGAAGGGGCTCTCTTTAGGCAAAATTCCGACACTGGAGTCTTAAAAGAGTAACTTTAGTAGTCTTGGGGTTCGGGGTTCCCCTTTCCCAAAAAATATTCAAAGCTGAAGTATTCAGAATTCAATTTTAGGTATCTTTAAAAGACTTAAGAAGAGGGAATTCGAAGCCTTTCTCTCAATAAGTTTTAGAATTTAAATTCTTAAATCTTCGGTGATGAAAAGGGGAAACAGCAAATTTAAGTCAAATTTAATGAACCAGGTTTCGTACGGGTCATGGGAAAAAAAATAACAGAATTTCAGACCTGGAAAAGTCATGGAAAACTGAAATTTTCATTGAAAGTCATGGAAATTTATTTCAAGTCATGGAAAAATGTCCTGGACAAAGAGAAAGGAACAGTAGCTAAAGGAGCCTTAGAAATCTTGAGTGATTTAACAGTATAGCTCATAAAAGCTATTAAAAGTGGAAAATTGAATGATCCAAAAATCAAATCTGAATTTTGAAATCTCATTGCATCCCCTTCTGTCGCAGTCGCTTGCCATTTTTTGTGATGTGATTTTACTGCCTGGACATCACTTATTTTGAATCTTCTGTCATTTTCAACACTTCTTATGTTTCATATTCTGTAGTAGCAAAATTTCACATTCTTAGTTTTGCCACGCCTACTCAAAAAAAAAAAAAAGCAATTCAGTTGCATGCGAGTTCAATTCCATCACTCGTAAGGACTTTATTATTAAATTTATCAGAGTTTATCTTAATTTGTTGCGTGTTTTAGAAAATAAAGATCTTAAGTACGGCGATAGAATACAGAAAACGAGGAATTCTAATGCTCTAAAACAGTAGTGCCCAACATACGGCACACAAAACTAATCCGTGCGACCCACTGCTACGTTCAATGTCGGGAATCAAACGTGTTCTTGAATTTCTGAACCTATTAATTTCTATGCATTTGAAAATATGCAAATTTGTAAACAAAACAAATATACTTTTGAATCAGAAGATTGATTCATTACGGAATGTTTTTTTCAAAAAAGATCTGGTTTAGAAACATAAAGAACTAAACTATGCGGCTCTACTTTAAAGAACCAAAATACTGTCAAGTTATGTGGATAATTAAAGGCACTGTTGGACACTAAAAGGTAACTTTTGAAGCAAATTTATTGAAACTTAGTGATGACTCATTCAACCTTTGTCCCATTCAATATCATTCTGCCTGTTTTTAAAAAAAAAATAGGGACTGGTGGGGTAAAGTGATCATAAAATCGTAGGTTTTCAACTTGTGTGAACAATAGATAAAATGAATTCTTTAAACTTTTTTTATTTTAAACTAGTGAAAATACCCGGCGTTGTCTGGGTCAGTAATAATTAAGAGAAAAAATCGTTACTTGCTTTTGTTTTCTGTTTTAAGTGAAAGAATTTTAAACACATCTTTTTGACGTGATTAAAAATGGAGTTTCTTCCTTACCCATAAAACTAAAATAGCAATAAGTATAAAGAACAAAATAGTATTGATTTAGAAACGAAAGCACTATATTTAAGCATATACAAATTTCCAAAACATGAAATTAATCTTCTCATGTTTAAAAAGATTAATCTGTTGATACTTTTTTTTTAACATGGAGTCTAAAACCTTCTCTGTATGGCAAATGAAGTACGAAGTGATTTAAAAAAAGTAGCTTCGCTCGTAATCCCCTTATACTTGCTTTAGCTATTTTGGGAAATTTCAATCATTGTGGCTCTTGGTGCGATTTTACCGAATTTGCGAAAGTAGTTTCGGGGCACCTTCGATGATGCTCCCCCATTCTTTCCTTACTTTGTAAAACGATATGATATTAATTTTCGTTACAGAGACATCGTCGCCAGATTCTGACATACTTTTGGTCACCATAAAATGGCGCTAAACAGTTTCATCCGAAATGTTTCCAAAATAAGTTGTAAAATCTGGTGATTGTTTGAAATTGTGCAAAAAGGAAAATTAATGGAAGTTTTTGTGCTGTTTATGGATTTGCCTAATTTAGTTGTGCTGGATTATTTAACACAGTGAAAAAAGGCTTTTGAAAATTCTTTGATTGGCGATATTTTGTTCACATGGTGAAAGCTGAGAAACATTATGACGTAGTCTTCGGCATCAAAAACAGCGACGTTGAAAAAACTGCCAAATGCATCAGCTACGGAAATCTTTCTGCAAAAATTTTGGCGATCTGCTGGTTGATTGGATAATGAGTAAGCGTTCAATCAGCATAAATAATAATAAAAACCATTAATTACATTAAAGTTCCGTTTAAGTGGAAAATGATCAGCCAAATCATGTATTATTTGCCAATCTTGTGCAAAAATCTTACTTCAAGATTTGACTTGAGAAAAGCCTTGAACAGTCACGAAAAGCAAAGATAGTCAACAATACAACAATTGCCGCTATCGACAGGGAGTTGAGATGATACACTAAATACTGTATTGAGTTGAGGAAAGCCTTCGAACATGGAACTAAAAAGCTCATAACTCGTTTTTTATTCTACTTAGAAATTTCGAACAGGTGCCATCTTCAGCAGAAAAATCAGAGCTTTCGATGGACATATAATGTAAATATGTGCAAGTATTTTTTCATCCCAATATTAGAGAATTTATACAAAAATTGTGTTTTATTGCCCCGTAAGGGGGTTTTGCCCCCCATAACGCGACGAAAACTACCCTATGTGTTATTCTGATGCATAAGCTATATTATTGTAAAGTTTTATGAAAATCCGTTCAGTAGTTTTTGCGTGAAAGAGTAACAAACAAACATCCATACAGACAAACTTTCGCATATATAATAGTAGTAAGATTGCATTATTAAAGAACACAGTACATTGAGTTTCAGGAAAATAAATATTGAATTAAGTACTTTTATAATACTTTCTTTTTCCTTTGTATTTATGACCACTTTACCCCATGGGGTGGGGGAAAGTGGTCATAGTAAAAAATAGATGAAAAACCATTATAAACAACCCTAATATTTGTCTATTACGATTCTTTTTATAGTTACAAGTATATGCACAAGCGTATGTGTGTATACACGAGTATATACGTGTCGTGTAAACATTAGTAAACACGTTCATGTATGAGTAGATACATGTGTGCATCAGATACATGCATATCCGCGCCTACTCAAGTATATACGTGTATACACAAGTATATAAGCATGTGTACGTGATTACCTACAGCAGTATACTAGTGATGGGCATAATCGAGTTCTCATAATCGAATCACTCGATTATTCAAGATCATTCGAGAACTCGATTATCGTATCTCGAGTTCTCGAGCGATGAACTTCTCGAGTACTCGATTATCACTTTTCGAGTTCTCGAGCGATGAACTTCTCGAGTTCTCGATTATCACTTTTCGAGTTCTCGAGCGATGAACTTCTCGAGTTCTCGATTATCACTTTCTGAGAACTCGAGCGATCAACTGCTCGAGTTCTCGATTGTCACTTTCCGAGTGCTCGAGCGATCAACTGCTCGAGTTCTCGCTTTGAACTTCTCGAGATGTTGAGTTCTCGAGATGTTGAGTTCTCGAGATGTTGAGTTCTCGAGATATTGAGTTCTCGAGATATTGAGTTCTCGAGATCTTGAGTTCTCGAGATGTCAATCACTCGAGCAGTGTATTCTTCGATCGATTTCATAATCGAATGAACCTCTCAATATAGTTGACTTCTGACAAGGGTGCCCACCTATGGAGGGGGGGGGGGGGTCATGGCGCAGACATTGACATTTTTAGGGGGGGTGTTTTAAGGGATATTTTTCTCATTTGTTGGGGGGAGGTCTCTGCGATATTGAGGGTGGGGAGGGGGGCTTGACCTCAGGGCGGGTGAGCACCCTTGCTTCTGAAGTGTTTTAGTTGCAGGGGCGGATCCGTCATTCAGGCGGTCGAAGGGCTGGCTTTGAAAAGTTAATGATTTTACTTATGAATGAGCATGGTTTTTTTCTGTCTTTCGAAAAAATTTTCATTGAAACCTTTTAACCCTTCCCCCAGAAAGACGGGCTGCGCTGAGGAGCCCACAGGGGAGGTGGGTCATTGCGCAGACTGCGCCATTGAAATTCCTAATGGACGTTAGACTTTTTTAGGGAGTGTCCTTCTTGAGGGGGAGAGAGGATCCCTAATTTTAAAAAGTGTGCCAGCACACTTGAGGAATAGGTACCCTTGCGATCTAAATGGTATTACAATCAAATAATTGCCTTTCGAATGTTTCATTCGAATAGTGTTATAATTGAATGCATACTGTTGAATGCTTGATTATCAAATGATTCTTTGGGAATGCTTGGTAGTCTAATGATATGTTTTGAGCGAAAGGTGTTAATGAATGAACACATGGACGGGTCTGTGGGAGACATGTGTTGTGCGTCCCGGTGGTGGAAGTAAAGGTTGGAGGCGCTTATAAGGTTCTAACTTGAGAGGCCTTAAAAGTAAAGTTCAGGTAAAAAGGGGGAATACTTAAGTTGAAAACCTGAGGGGATGTCTTCCCCCTTACGTTCACCTTCGACTATACGATTGAGTAATGATACAAGTGTAATAGGCAATAACAAACGTTTTAGAGCCCAAATATACAGATCACTGCAGACACATGTTTCGGGGTTTCAAGGAACCCTTTTTTCAACGCAAAATAGTGAGATTGTGGATGTAAGGACATTACTGGATGTCTTTACGGACCATTCATTAATTACGTAAGGGTCCCGAGGGGGTGGGGTTGGAAAAATGTCTACATACTTGGGGGGGGGGGGGAGAGGGGTTCAAACGCATTCTTACGCAGTATTTTCCAAGCCGATGTTTCATTTGCGTCTGGAAAATAAAAACGTATTAGGATGACTGTTTTTTATTTGTTTTACGAAGAATTAATAATGTAAAACATAATAAAAGAATTGCACTATGTATGGCATGTTTTATTTTAACTACTATCGCATCATATACAAAAAAAAAAAAAGTCGAAAACACATTCAGTCTAGATTCCAACTTTTTAGTAAATATTTCTTCACACAAAAAGGTTTAATTTAATAATAGTGAATTAATTTTCGATTCCAGTGATATTAGATTAGTTATTTCATTATTTCGAAAAACGAAATGGAATCTTATGTAAGAATAGGGGGAGGGGTTTGAAAAACCTTACGTATTCTTACATGGGGGGAAGGGGTCAAAATGGCCAAACTCATCCATATGTAACAAAGGAATGGCCCCTTATATGTAAAAGCTTACTATTTTGTTGAAAAAAGGGTACCTTAAAACTCCAAAACACGTTTCTGCAGTACTCTGTATATTTGGGATACAAAACGTTTGTTATTTCATGTTACTTCTCGGCACAAAGGTACTTAATTATTTCGTAATAAAACAAGTGGTTAACTTCTCGTGTAATTCATTCCTATGGGTGCAAATAAGAGGGGAGGGGGGGGGGGGAGTTTTGACGTAAAATGCGGGATTGTAATTTTCAGGGGATTTTGTCTCTTTTGGGGGTTGTGCACTTGGGGGAAGAGCTTCATAGGTGGTGCCCTTTGCTCTTGGAATGGATAGATTTGGAATGATTTTTAAAATCGAATGATTGCTTTTCTCTTGCTTTATTCAAATGGGGTAATAGTTGAATGTTTGGCTTCAAATTTTCGATAATTGAGAGATTCCTTAATAATCGAACGAATTTTTAGAACGAAAATCGTTAATTATCATATGAGCGGATTTATGGAGGGGCATGTGTTGTGTGAGCGGCGGATACAATGAAGGGTCGTGGGGGTCATGACCCCCCCCCCCCCTGAACTCTCGAGAATAGTATCCGTACACATTGTGTTCAAATAATTTATGCATAAAATGCAAACGATGACAGTATCTTATCTTTTCAATACATCAATTATTTTTCAAAGAAAATATTTGAACTACTATTTTGTTTTATTGCTCATGAAATTAATTTGCAACGTTTATCCCCAATTATGTGCCTTATTCCTGACCGATTTGGGGCTTTTTATTGACCCCCAAAAAAGTTTCAGAATTTTTTCGTACTTAAAACGGGAATTTCGTTCATGGGGGAGGGCTTTCTTCAGCATGACCCCCACCCCCTTCAAGTGGTTTCCTGTATCCGCCCCTGGTGTGATCCGGTGGTGAAATCTTGAAACAAAGGATAGAGAAACGCTTTCCACACTGTTTTGAACTTGACAGTTATTAAGATTAAATACGTACGTATGTACAATTTTTATCAAAAAGTGAGGGATAATGTTAATATGGGCAAGTCGTTGGGCGACACTAGCAGGTTTAAACTTGAGAGTTGTTAAACTTAAAAATATATTAAACCGGTATCAAGGGCTTCCAAATAGGGGGGGGGAGCAAGTGGGGGCTCAAGCCCCCTCCCTCTTCTTTGAAATTAGGACATAATTGCTTTTAGTACTTTTTTTTTTGCAAAAATGTAAAATCATTTCTTCTCTAGCAATTAATCAATAAGTTATTAAAAATGTCAAATTTTAATAACTCTAATCTGTACTGAAATCGATTTCTATGGGGAAAATATCCTATTAAACCATGGGGAAAATATCTGAGCCCCTCCCCCCTTAAAATTTTGCATAGGGGCGCCCTTGACCGGTATGGTACAAACCGTGTAATTAAAAATGTAATGTAGTCTTAGCCCTTTTTCGGATTATCGTTTCTTGGGGGAGGGGGGGATTGTCATAGAAAGCTCGCCATTGCTCACAGGGACGGACGGACACCCCTGTCATTCTATAAGGTTTTAGAATCAAATCATAGCTTCTCAAATATGTCACCCCTGTCATTCTATAAGGTTATTGAATCAAATAATTGCTTCTGCTTTTTTTCGAATGGGGTTACTCAGAGAGCACACTTCGTTGAGTAAACGTTTTAAAGCGATTGTTAACGCTGTGGCAGCCATGTTAAAACGTTTATGAAATGTTTGAACGCAAGGTGTTTATAATGCAGTGGTGCCCCCCCCCCCCATGGCGATGACACTCATCCCTTAAATGCGACGTTGAACCCCTTAAAATAAATTAAAGTCCGCTTAAGTTACCCTCTCCTCTTCAAAACTTCAATGGCGCGATCTGCGCCATTTACCCCCCTCCCCCGTGCTCTCTCTTGTATAATACATTGTTTGTTGTGGAATGCTCGGTTATCGAGCATCTCGGATGATTTGAAAACCGAATACGTAATCTGCTTTTCAGAGAAACTTGGCAATCAATTTTAACCTTTTTGAGGACCAGTTCACGGAAAATGAAACGTAGCTACGGAACCTCAAGTTCCGAAATGGATCGTTGCGAGCCTAAGCATTTTCAGCAGTTTTGCCTCAACTTTACAAAAAAAAAAAAAAAAAAAAAAAAAAAACATAAAATCAGCACATTAATTGACTGAAAATTTTTAAGTTGAGTAAATATACTAATCAACATTTACGAAACTATAAGGAATATGACATAAACAGAAGCGAGTAAAACAAGCAAAATACTTAAATTTAACTACCCAAGCGAAAATAAATGCTACGCACACAAGAAGTCACAAATATCTTGCGTATGGAATTTCAAAAAAAAAAAAAAGAAATCTGTATAAAATGTAATTTTTATTTAAAAATTGGGCCGAAGAGTGGAAGCTAAAATTAATCCCACGCGACAAACTTCAATATTTCTTTTTAATGCACTCAGAAACATTTCAACTTCACTCCCAACACTTTTACTGTTATTGCATATTCCTTAAGTCGACGAATGAAAAAGAAAAAGAAAAAAGAGCGGATCAAGAAAGAAAAAAAATAATCATGAACTTCAATGCACTTCAAGCCACACTTGTACACTTTTCAATGCGTCGGGAATCCCAATCCTCTGGAAAACGCAATCAGAAATATTTTACCCTCCCTCCTCATGTATTAGTCAGATAAATATACTTAACTACTCTCAACAAGAACATCAAAAAAAAAAAGCAAAGCTATAAACTAGGAAAGAATGAGTACTTTTGCGCAGAGCAGCTATTCCCCTACTTGTTTACATTATTAACTTCGTGTTTGAGAGCCTGAAACCATTCGAAATAATCACGTGATAACTGAAAATCATTAGTTCAAATGCATAACCGTTCGAATAAATCACTCAGTCGTCCAAATGCCGAGCTCCTAGTTTTTGACAAGCTAACAGGGAATTTAGTCGAACCTGCATCCCCCAAGGATTGCGACCCCAAAATGAAGACTAAAATCTAGCGAATCGACCCCCTAAAACAAGCTTGCATTTCGAACTTTACCGGAGGGTAAGGGGACAAAAGGTGTATCTGCTCATTTTATCGAAAAACAACAAAAAACTAAACCCACTTAAATGTAAAAACTAGAATTTTTCATGGAATTTGGGGGCAGTGGTATTGATCTCTTTTCTAAAAGGGGGTGTCAATACCCCCCAATTTAACCTAAAACTTCTAAAAGCCAGGAGGGTTCACCCCTTATTATACCCCTAAATGGTAGGCTAAATGTCACATTCCTATTTCGAGCGCACCCCTGCCAAAACAACTCGGGAATTCAACTGAAGTCAAGGGAGTCCACTCCCCCCATTCGCAGGGCGATGGCGCACCCTCTCAAATGTTACGGAGCATCCGTCTAGAAAAAGCTCTCCCCCCCCCCCCTCCCGAAATGAGATTTAAAAAAAAATCCCCAAAAAAACCGCTTCTAATAATTTTGGTTTCGCAGGCAGCGCCATGGACCCCCTCCCCCACTTCCGAAAATGAGATTTAAAAAACCCTCTCAAAAAACCGGCTCTAAAAATTTTAGTTGCACAGGCTGCGCCTGCCCCACCCCCTTTTAGTGGGCACCCCCGTAGCAGTCAACTCAATTTTGGACAGGCTCAGAAAATGAACTACTCGAGTACTCGATTCAAACGTCTCGAGATCTCGATTAGAAACATCTCGAGATCTCGATTAGAAACATCTCGAGATCTCGATTTAAAACATCTCGAGATCTCGATTCAAAAGATCTCGAGAAGTCAATCGCTCGAGTACTCGATTCAAAAGATCTCGAGAAGTTAATCGCTCGAGTACTCGATTTAAAAGATCTCGAGAAGTCAATCGCTCGAGTACTCGATTCAAAAGATCTCGAGAAGTCAGTCGCTCGAGTACTCGATTCAAAAGATCTCGAGAAGTCAATCGCTCGAGAACTCGATTTCAAAGATCTCGAGAAGTCAATCGCTCGAGTACTCGATTCGGAAGATCTCGAGAAGTCAATCGCTCGAGTGATCGACTTAAAAAGATCTCGATTATCAATCACTCGATTATCAGAAGTACTCGATTCCCGAGATCTCGATTATCAAAAGATCTCGATTATGCCCATCACTAGTGTATACTGCCGTGTGCAGGTAAAGAGCAGTAACTGCAAATTTTTCATTTTTCATTTTTTTGCTTTTTTGTTATCTACGGTACGTTATCTTTACTGTACAAGCTCGCTTATTATATTTCCGCAGAAAAAAAGACGCGAAAAAGATGTCTAATTCCAATGTTTCCCTATTGTTAGTATTGAATTCAAAACGCGTTTCTTCAAATATCTCGAAAACTCATTTCTGCAGATACTGCCGTTTACCTGCACACGGCAGTATACGTGTCTACACGAGTATATACGTGTCACGTGTACGTACGAGTATATACGCGTGTAAACGAATATCATATGAGTGTATGCACTTGTATCTCGAGTACATACGTGCATACCTGAGCATATACGTGTACAGTAGATGTACCTATAACACGCATATATAAGTGTACATACACACATATACGAGTATACACGAATTAATTCGTGGATACATCCAGTGCGTGTTTGTACGTGTCTACTCATATATATTGTGAAGCACGAGTATATACGTATGTACGTGCAAACAGAATTATATACCTGTATAGTCGGTCAAATTCATTTCAAATCTTAGTTGTAACCTGTAACACTGTAAAATCAGTTTCAAGTTATCCCTTTTGTCTGTTGGTTATCATTTTTAGTCTCTTTAGCTTCAGTAAAAATCCTTCAGGTTAAGTAGATTGGTTTTTTACTTTTTTCTCGATTACATTGTCGAAACGAAAGTACCCTAATGTTGCGGATCAAGTTGAATTGCCGAAGATTGAAGATATATGAAGGCGCAAAAGTGCAATTTCTGTTACTTTTTTAATTCTTAACTTTCATTTAATCCGAAGCTCGTATAAATTAGAAATTGGGTTTTGTACACGAAAATTAGCTTTAATTTTAATGTTTTAGGAGGTTTTTATGATAAAAACAGATTTTTTTCTCTATATCAAAATTTCTATTTATCGAATTTTTTTCCGGCAATTTGCTACTTCGATATATGGAGGTCCGACTGTATGGAAAAATAAGGTGAAGTTTCGTTGTGGTAAAATGATTCTATTTCGGAAATACATTTACACTAAAAAGAATAAAATAACAGATTTTTTTTAAAAAAACTAAGCACTTTTCATAACGCACTCAAAAGGACAAAATAACCTTTCTGGTCAGAAAGGACAATTTAAGCATTCCTGTAGTTTTCGAAAATTTCAAGAAAATGACACCACAAACGAAGAAAAGTGCAGTTCTAGTTCTAGTCATTTCAAACCAAACTTTCCCAATAAGAAAAATATGCACGTTTGAACACTCAAAGTTATGATTGAAAGCTAGATAATGATACAAAATTCTCTTCATGACTTGAGCCGCACTTTTCTCCGTTTGTCATTTTCTTGGAATTTTCGAAAACTACAGGAATGCTTAAATTGTGCTTTCTGACCCAGAAAGGTTATTTTGTACTTTTAAGTGCGTTATGAAAAGTGCTTATTATTAAAAAGAAAATCTGTTATTTAATTTTTTTTCACCCCGATATTACGAATAACCCCGATTTAACGTAAGAAAGTTTCGGTCCCGATGAATTCGTTAAATCGGATTCCGACTGTAGTGTACTTTAAAAAACGTTGCCAGTGAAGGCTGCACCTTGGTTTTAGTGGAAAAGGTTTCAGCTATATAGTGCCCGCCGCTTATTAAAATCACATTCGTTCGGGGTATATTTGATTTTATAAAGCGGCTGATTTTATTATCCGGCATTCAAAAAAATGAAAGGTTTTGAAGTTTAAATACTCTAAAAATGAATTGAATTACTTCATTTATTTCTGTTTTAAGTATTTCAAAAGGCAGTTATCATTTTAACTAAACATGAGGTGCATTTTTTTTTAAAATGATTATTTGCACAAGGATCTTAAAATGTAGGTGTATTGTTGTTTACTTAGCAGAATTGGGAGAGCCGAGATTCAATATCGTTTGAGAGTTTACGAAGTGTTTAGTAACATTCAACATATTTTCCTCTTTGTTCTAAAGTGCATCGTACATTATAAAGCGCTTTTCTGACATCTATTAAAAATGAAGAGGCAAATTTGACTCTGAGATTTCCTCATCTTCTGAGGCCGATTCCTTCACTTCTTGGTGCTTCTTTAAAAAATTCTTACGTATGATGTTCAAAAGTTTGATTTTATAAAACGGCGATAGTGATTTTATTAAAAGATGGTTTTAATATGTTTTGGTATTGCAATGATTCTGTTCTTCCAGATTTGATTTTAATAAGCGGTTGATTTTATAATCCAGTGATTTTATTAGCGGCGGGTACTGTATATAGCTCAGTCGAACTCGCTTATGACCAGGGCGTGATTGTCCAAAAAGCTTAGTAAGCTTGAGCATCCCCTCAGAATTTTTAGGGGGCCCAAATATGACTGTAAAACTGTGCTTAAAAATTCCAGTTTCCGCTTTTAACTGAGTTTTTTAAAAAGATATTGCAAACATTAGAAGTTGTTAAACAAAAATATGTAAAGAAAAAATAATTATAGAAATACATTTCTTAAAATGTAGCCACAAGCTAGATTTTTCAAATATGAGATTTAACTCGACTCTGCTAGTGTACTTTTATGACATTTAATTTCCTTTGCGAAGTGTCAGGTATGATTCAACATGTACTACCCATATTTCCTGAGAAGTTTCCCCAAACAAATATTGAGGGGCCCTCAAATGATACCAAGCTTCCTATAATTTCAGAGGTTAATCGGGCCCTGCTTATAACGGAATGAAACTCGGATCAAGGAAATGGGGTTGTTTCCTTGTCAAAAGTAGTACTTTTAGTCACTGAAGTTGATAGAATAAGCAAAAAAAAAAAAAAAAAAACATGGACCCAGAAAATTCGTCCATTTTCCCAATAGTTATTTTTTTTAATTAATTTTTTAAAATGTCCGATTTTTTAAACACGGCGTGGTCTTGATGACATCACAAATGATGCTCTTTGGCGCATCTTTCTACCGCGTTTCCACTTTATGATAACCTTGAAGCGAATTAAAATTGCGCTTTACGCTTGCTATCAACCAGCGGCGTACGCAGACAAATCAGTTCGGGGGGGGGGGGGGGGGGGGGGGGGGGGGGGGCTGAGCTCGAAAGTCTTTGAGCTGGGGGGGGATACTTATAAACTGTAGCTAAGAAAAGTTCATGTATCGCTTTTCTGATATCAATACGAATGTAAGATTTCAAAAATACATCATAAAAAAAAAACTTGTTCTTTATTATAATTTTTATAATTAATTTTGAAAATTTCGGGGGGGGGGGGGGGCTGTAGCCCTATCAGCACACCCCCTGGGTACGCCACTGCGTATCAACCATATTGTTGTTAGTACACGTGAGTAAAGATGCGAATTAAATATTTTGCTCTGTGAATGGCAACACAGAATGGCAGTTCATCATTTGTGTTGTCATCAGCAAGAAATGTAAACAATGAAAGCGCACCGATTTAAGTAATTTTGTTTAAAAATATTAAACTTAAAAACAAATTATTTAAAAAATGATCAGATCCTATGTTTTTAAGCATGCTCTTTCAGAAAAAAATACAGTCAACCCTCGATAACTCAAACCTTGATAACTCGAAATTTTTGATATCTCGAATTTTTTTTATCCCCCTTCATACTTCCTATACTGTCAATGTTAAAATTACCTTGTTTAGTCGAAATTTTCAGTTTTAAGCCCTTGATAACTCGAAATGTTTTGCTATTTCGCTCGGATTCCATTTCCTTTTTTCTTGTTCCAAAATGTGTACAAACTTGTTTCTATTCTATTCTGAGCCGTTCCGAATTTTCAACATTCCTCTCCTTTTGTCATTTCACCCTCTTCCGCCCTTCTCCCCTTCTTCTGACTTTTCAAAGTCACACACCTGCAGGAGGGGAGCTGTGAAATGTTGGCGGGAGGACAGTAGGAGAGTAGGGGGGGGGGATAGCTGCTTCTTGTTACAATTCTGCTGGACCCTCATTCTGTTCTATCTTCATATCGCGTACAGTGGTAAAAAAGAATCATTTCAGATAACTTTCAAAGCTGTCCATTTACGCATAGTTAGCTATGGCAACCAAACGAAAATTAAATACGCTTTCTATTCAGGAGAAGAAACGACTAATTGAAGAAGTGGAAAAAGGTTCCAAAAAGAAAAACCAAATCGCAAAAGAGTTTGGAATTCCAAGCAGTACATTATCGACCATATTGAAAAACAAAGAGGCTATTCTGGAAAAGTGTGTTGACGGCTTTGAGAAACGAAAGAGAATTCGAGTTAGCGAGTTTCAAGATATGGAAAAATGTTTAATGATTTGGATAACGCAATGCAGAGCACAAAACATCCCTCTGAATGGAAATTTAATAAAAGAGAAAGCCGAAGCATTTGCTAAGGAATTAGGCCATTTAAGTTTCAAAGAAAGCAATGGATGGTTCGAGAATTTTAAAAACCGAAACAACATTACATTTCTTAAGGTATGCGGCGAAAGTGAAAGTGATGATGAGGAAGTCTGCGTGGAATTTAAAGAAAAACTACATTTAATCCTGCAAAATTATGATGAAAAAAATGTGTTTAATGCTGACGAAACCGGACTTTTTTTTTAAATGCACTCCGGATAAAACCATGGCTATAAAAGGAGAAGCCTGCAAAGGAGGCAAGAGAAGTAAAGATTGACTTTGCTGCTTTGTTCCAATATGGATGGGACTGAAAAACTACCGCCTCTAATGATTGGAAAATCAGCTAAACCAAGGTGTTTTTCAGGCGTGAAATCCTTTCCTTTTGCTTACGATTCTAACCGTAAAGCTTGGATGACTTCCAAAATTTTTGAAAATTGGCTAAAAGAATTAGAAAGGAAAATGAAAAGAGAAAAAAGGAAAATCGTATTGTTCATTGATAACTGCAAAGCCCACAACATAATTCCGAAATTGGATTACGTAAAGGTTGAGTTTCTTCCCCCAAACACGACATCAAAATTACAACCCCTTGATCAAGGGATCATTCACAGCTTTAAGATCAAATATCGCCATCAAGTTGTGAAAAAACTTTTGGCTGAAATTGAAGAAGGAGTCAAGTCTTCTGGAGTGACCATATTAGAAGCCATGCGAATGACTGACAAAGTTTGGAATAGTGTAACTTCCTCAACCATCAGAAATTGCTTTAAGAAAGCTGGATTCGTAAAGAATGAAGAGGATGTCCCCGTATGCGACATAAGTGATGAACCTGAGATGAGTGTGTCAAGGACAGATTGGGGACGACTTTCCGAACGTTTGGATTTAAATGAAGTGCAATTTCAAGACTTCCTAAACGTTGATGAAGAAGTTGCAGTATGTGGTCGATGGGAAGACCACGAAATTATTTCTCAAATAACCGCTGGCGATCCAATTTCCGAAGAGGATGAAGAAGAAGAGATCTGCGATCCTCACCAAAAACCTACAAACAAAGAAGCCCTATCCGCTACTGATGTTCTACGAAGATTCATCGAATCCCGTCCACATATGACAGAAGAGACTTTTAGAGCACTTTCTCATTTAGAACTTGTAGTGGAACGAGAAAAGGACTTGAATTTGAAGCAAACCGGCATCGATTCTTTTTTTAAATGACTCAATATATCAGTAAGTGTTTTGTGAATAATATATGCATTTATTTTCAAAGTATTTGTTTGCATTTTATCCCCCACCCCCCAGCTACCCAAGGATTTTTGATAACTCGAATTTTTGTTAACTCGAATTTTTTTGATGCTCCCTTCAAATTCGAGATATCAAGGTTCGACTGTACTTTTAAAATTTTGAAAACGACCCCATTTTCAAAGTTTCGATGGTAAAGCAATTAGTGTATGGGAGCATTCGCTTTTAACGAACAAACCCCGCTTATAAAAATTGCATTCACTTCTTGCTCAGCATATTTCTTTCCTGGAATTTTTTATAAAGCATTATGATGTAGACCAGTTAGTTGCGAGTCATAAGTCCCAAAAGTAAGGATGGCGGCTTTTTTAAAAAAAAATTGTGGTGTATAGAAGCGATTGAAAATTACATATAAGTTGTCGCCAATTTTATTATTCCTAAAACTCTTACTTCATAGGACATTGCAGCTCAAATATTCAAGCAAGCAGATTAAAAAAAAAAAAATTAATTTGAATTCTGAAACTTTGAATTCAATTTATGTTTTTCGCATTCACGATAGGACCCTACTCATTGGAGTTATTGTTTCTAGAAACGGCTCCTGTCCCCCCCCAAGCCTGCTTCTCCTCCTGGAAGAGGTTACGTGCGTGTAGTTGTGTGTGCAGACGCACGTGCGTGCACGTATAGGCTTGTGTGTGTGCCACCGACCAGGAGAAGCGGCTAAAGGGGGACAGTGCTCAGGACTGGAGGCCGGTGGACGGTGGTCCTGCCGGTCCAAGCTGAAAAAGGAACCACAACGCCAAGGGCCGTCAAATGAAAACAATAAGCAATCGTGATTGCTCAAAAAAAAAAAAAAAAAAAGAAAGCGAGATAACGAGAGACAAATGTGAAGAATTTGAAACGTAAGAGACCCTAAACATAATAACTGTCGAAGGCCATTAATTTATTTTGTGAGGTGGCGATTGACATATATGGAGATGATTTTCAAATCACCTTTTCTTTTATTTAGTCTCCCTATAACACCGTAATTATTTCCTTTCAATGTTTGAATCAGAAAAATAAAACACGGACGCGCTCCTCAAAGTTGACAAACGAAACCTAGTTCTTAAGCACCTTTCATACTTTCTTCCCATAGTCAATTAGTAACGTTGTTTCCTGAATTGATTCTATTCAAGGAGGATTCTAGGAGGAAAATCATCGATATCCAATATCTTATGAACAAACGAAATGGTATAGCTTTTACACGTGACTTGGAAAGGAGTATGAAGACTTCGTGACTTAATCTAGAAAAGTATTTCAAGAGCAAATGCACTTTTCGTTTTTAAAAGTACTCTAAACTCTGAAAGCGATTAAAGAACGTTTCCCCCCCCCCCCGTCCCCAGGGGTACCCAAGGGGGGGGGGAGACTATGGCGCAAGTTGGCACCATCAAAATTTTTGGGGCGGATTTTTTTAATTTCTTTTAATTTACATTTATTAATTGATTTATTTTTAATTTAAATTCTGTACTTATTTTATTTTATTCTGTTTTTTTTTCATTAATTTATTTAGTTTGTTTGTGTGTAAATATATCATTCGCTTAGAACATAACTTTTCTAATAAAAGAATAATAATAAAAGTAAATAAATAAATAAATAAACATATTTAAAAAATAAATGAATAACAAATATTGTTAAAAAATAAATTAAAAACAGAGCTTTAAATTAAAAAAAAGGAAAAGAGGGGTGAGATTTTTTTGGGGGAGGAGGGGGGGAATTTGCGCCGTTGGACTTGGGGGGGGGGGCACCTCTGCCCGTCCCGTTAGAACTTTTCAAATGTTTTTATGCTTTTTACGTTTAATTCGTTTTCATTTCTCGTTGATCATCTAAAGATGCACTACAGACACTGCTGATGTTTTACAGCCTCTAGTGCAGCTCACGAGGAAATTTCAATGGTGTAAGAATGGCAACAAATCTAAATACGTAAATAGCAATCAAAAGCGCATTAAAAACATGTTTTTGGACGCATTAGTTATTTGCCGACGTATCCCCTTTATCGAAATATGAAATCTTTAAGTCTGCCGAAAAGTCCCCAAATTTAGCGAGTTACGGTGAGTTATGAAAGTCATCGTTCACACGCTTTTCAGATAGATGTCTGCCTCATGCAGACAGTGAAGTTGCGAGGTAGTCGTGAAAAAAAAAAAAAAAAAAAAAAAAAAACCTCTTAATTATTCGGCTATTATACGCGACGGAAAGAAAAGTGATCTAACGGATTAAAGTCTTCTTTAAAACAACATAAATGAAACTTTTCTAAAGGGCCATATACATAGTAGAATTAATCAAAATTGAATTTTCCAAAGGGAACCGCTCTTTTTACCCCACAAATGAGTTTGGACGGCTAAAAGCAGCTGGGGTACCAAAATTTTTTTCATTCTGACGAGTAGAACAGAAGATACTATCGAAAAACTAATCAAGGACCGCCACTTCATTGAAAATGCTATTTTCCAACAGGTCAAAGTTTATCAATCAATGCAAACGAGTTCATTAAATTTCAATTTATTTTTTCAAAACAAAAAACTGAAGCAATTCGCTATTATACATTAATTTCAAGTAATTAGTCGTCAATTTTCGGGTTTTGTTAAAGGTATTTACTGTATACCAACTGGGGCGGGGGGAGGGAACAGAACATTACGGTTACAGATTGCAACAATGAAAAGTGTTACATTTATGAAAGTTACATTTTTTATAGATGAAGTCGAAAAGTAGGTTTACAGAACTCGTAGTGGCTTTGAAAAAAAAAAAAAAAAAAAATCAGGGCACAATAATACAAAAATATCAGGATACGTTTAATGTAGTTTTTTAAGTGTAAAATACACATATATATTGTTTATAATACTGGACTCTGTATTATTTTAATATGTCACAATGAAAGGTGTTGTTGCAATCTAATTTATGGGTGCGAGTTGGTATCTTTTCCAGATGAAGCCAAAAATGGTGGAAAGCATGTACTGGAATGTTGATTTTTAGGCGCAGTCTGAAGTTATGTCTATCAAGCATTCATATTTACATAACGACAGACTGCACGGTTTTTTTCGAAGTAGAAAACCAGAAAACGTTTTGATAATCTATGCACGATCTTGTAGCATTGTATTTCAAGATGTCGGGAAGTAGTGCTCAAAGGACAACTCTCTTTTCTTCCAAAGTGAAAATTCTGGTTTTCTAATGCAGAATGATTATCTAAATATCATTTGAAGTTTTTAAAACATTTCTCTCTGCACCGAAATTTACTTCGGACCACAGTTTGGAAAGCCGTGACTTATAGGAATACACCCAAACCTGTTTTTATGCCGTCTTTTTTTATGCGATTTTTTTGTGCGATATATTAAAATTTCAATCAGATTGAATTCAATTGATGAAATTATTTTTAAAACGAATGCAAGGTAGTATCTTCAAGCGACGACATAGGCACCCCGATGGGAAGTCACTGTGACCGCCCAAAAATTTCCTGATTCGGAAAATTTTGTCCGAGTACTAGGCAAAACATTCATAACTTTTCGTTTAAATATTACAGTTTTGTAAGTTTTTGGGTTATTTTCTATGTGAGAATTTTTTATTCGGTTTCTCTCCACCGCATAAAAACAGGTTTAGGTGCATGATTATAACTATATATGTTGTGGTGCATAAAAACTACTGCAAGTAAAATATGGTCAATGGTGCCCCAAATCTTAATTTGCGAGAAAGGAGAAATTGTTAATTTACTCAACGAAAATTGAAAATGGAAAGAGCAATTTTTGCATTTGAAAAGGAGGATAAAAAGTTTGAAAACCATTGCCGTAGACTATCTGAAACTCTATCAGAAATCCCTTTCCATGAATAAATAATTCGTGTTCCCGGGCTAATTTATAACAGTAAAATTCCAATATTTCTTCCTGTAACTTCATGTTGAGTCGTTTTCGGGAGCTGTAACGCCTCATCTATTTTGATTTATTTACCTGCATTGCAGTTCTCTGGAGTATTCGTTCGATTGCAGG
The DNA here is from genome assembly GCF_026930045.1 of Uloborus diversus. Classification (NCBI taxonomy): domain Eukaryota; kingdom Metazoa; phylum Arthropoda; class Arachnida; order Araneae; family Uloboridae; genus Uloborus; species Uloborus diversus. The sequence goes on from NC_072738.1 coordinate 138,362,878, forward strand.
CGATTTTCTCACTTGCGTAGAAGCTAAACTTGATTCATTTAGAAAATTGATGACCTTAACGCATCTAAATCATTTTCGACTGCACTCTAAATGGGTTTTACGTATTGCGATGGTCCAGAATAATTTGGCACTTGATCCCGATAATGGGTTATTTTCTCGTCACTGAAGCAGTTTTGCGCTTTTAAATCTCAATCAAGTGATCTTTCAGGAGTTTGGGAAAGAAAAACTGGCAACAGGAGGATACAATTTATGATTGGGTAATTTGTTTACTTTATTTTCGAATACGCCTTTATTTCAGAAAATCTTTGAATTATTGCTCAGTTCTCCACTGTAAGAAAACTCCAAAAGGTCACAAGTTATTATTAGGTCACAACCCATTATTCATAGGTTACACTGTAAAAAATTTCAGACACGTTACTGAGTATTTCCGTGTAACGTTTCGGGATTTTAATGGTTTTCATCCACTTCCTGGAAATATCAAGTATCATTGTCAAAAGGTTTCCTAAATGGCTACAAGTTGCAGAGGACCTCTCCCTGTTGTAAAAAAATATTTATAGCTCCCAGTTTAAAGATTAACTGAGAGTATTTATAAGGTGTATCGACTTCAATTCAGTTACGGCTCGTCCTGACTGATTAAGCTCCTAAAGGAAGCGAATAAGTCTTTGAACTACTGAGCTTTGCAAGAAGTACAATCATGACTTTCAATACTGCTTCTGGAGCTTTTATGTTATTCCTATCTCAGATTTTGAATTCTAGAGGCACGACTGGGGCTCTAAATGTGAAGGTTTCAGAATAATTTCAAGGAGGTTATTGAGTTTAAGGAGAAAACTTTCCTGGTTTTTGCGAGATATGTTACTGGCTGAAAATGGGCACATCAGCTGCCTATTATTTTCCAGGAACGTTTCTGAATCGTTTTTACAGTGTACATTCGAGGCCTTCGAGATAAGAAGGCCATCCAACTAGCAAATGACGTCATCGTTCGTCGATCCACAATGATATTGGGAAGTGAGCGCTTTGATTAGTATTTTGGTTTAATTAAACTATTTGGTTTATTTATTATTGTCTTCTATTATTTTTAACCGACTTCAAAAAGGAGGCGGTTATCAGTTCATACCGTATGTATGTTTTTTTTTTGTTTGTCCACTCATAGCGTCTCACCTAGTGAACCGATTTTGATGATTCTTTTTTTAATGGATAGAGGATGGCTCAACTTAGGTCCCATTACATTGTTTGACCATATTTGTTCTTTAGATAAAAAGTTATGGGCAAAAAACAGTAAATTTCCCTATTAAATGATTAAAATCATATTGTAGCGAAGTTCGCTCTTTTCGTCCGTGGATAACGGTGGCTCAGTGGTAGAATTCTCGTCTCCCACACGAGCAACCCGGGTTCAAATCCCGACTAGGACAAAGTGAATTTTACTAAAATTTCGTTTCTACTGTTTCCCGTATTTTCTCGAATGTTCTATTAATTTCTGTATCTTTCCAAGTCTGGACAGTTCCAGCACTTTCTCAAGTTGTATATAAGTAGATGTAACGTTCATTCGTGGTTCTGAATAAAGATCTCGAGTTGAGACTAACGAGTATTCGCTTCATTTGGCTTTCACATTGTCTTCGCTATCTTCATCTACGCAACAATATGAAACTCATTGTTATAAAAGTTTGGTGCCATATAACTGTAACATTAATAGTAATTGTAATGATAATTTTGAATAAAGGCTTTTCTAAAGCAATACAGTGATATAGAGCCGCACTTCTTACTAGGTAACTTCTTACTTTTACTGAAATATCTACATTTACACTAAAAAGAATGAAATAAAAAAATTTTGAAAAAAAAAATAGAACCGACTTCAAAATTGCTCTAAAAAGTGAAAAATAATTTTATTCTTTAAACACCATCGATAATACTTTTAAACATAATTTTTGAAGTTGGCGCAAAAACAAAAAGTAAAATCCATTGTAACCATGCTTCGTTCATATTTTTATCAAAAAATCAGCCGTTTTTGCGCCAACTTCAAAAATTATGTTTAAAAGTATTATCGATGGTGTTTAAAGAATAAAATTATTTTTCACTTTTTAGAGCAATTTTGAAGTCGGTTCTATTTTTTTTTCAAATTTTTTTTTAGTAGTATTAAAACTTCTACTTTTTCATTTGAAAACATAAAAAGGAACCAATAATCATACATTAAAAAATACACTGAGCTTAATTCATAGTATTTCACATAAAAACATTTATAAGTCTTACAAAGTATTCAAATAACTAAACACGATTTTATTTTACAATCTTGTAAAAACAAAGTGATAAATAAACATAGTTTTATTTTTCATTTGAAATTTTTTTTAACACTAATCGCATTTTAACTACTCGTATATTGTATTGAAACATTTAGTCTTAAGAAGTATTCAAATAAATAAATGTTTTGATGTAATTTTACAATTACATCAAAACAAAAAATAATTTTACCATTGTATTTGAATAAGAATAATATGAAATTTTAAAATATAAATAAACATTTTTACTAAAGTAAACGAGAAACATAACTGCAATATGTTTCAAAGACATAACATCAAATTAAAATACATAATACCAGATTATTAATGTTAACTTAGCTTAGCAAATTTATGCTTTTAAAAGGACATGAATGTTTGGGTGCCATCCCCCAAAGTAAACGGTGCCCTACCTCCTTCAATTATGAAAACTTCAAAAAAAATACCCCATAAACATCTCCCCCATCTCCCTTAAAATTTCAAGGGCACAGTTATTTATAACTATAGCCGTTGAAAAGCTATCATTATTATGAGACTATGATTCCTACCCCTCCCCCCTTCGGTGGGCACTCTCGAAAAGTTACACAGGAATTCAACTTGAAAAATGTTAATTAAAGAATGAATTATACAACATCATGAATACTGTATGTTGTAGATCAAAAAAAAAAAAAAATGTATTCAATATCAAAGCAGCCTTTTTTTATTTGGAATTTGGCTACTTTTCCATTTTCAGCTTTTTCTGCTGCTAATGATTCTTGTGTAGGGGGGGGGGAGGGGCTTTAATAGTTCATCATTTTAGGCTTTTGAAAAAATATTTTAAAGAGCATTAATTGATGACAAAGTAACCTTTTTCAAAAAACTTCTCATAGAATGACCATTTTATCAACTTTCTTCAATACTTAAAACTCCATATATGTTAAATTTAGATCAACATTTTGCTGAGTAGGCTCTTTTAGGAACTCAGTGTGACATTTTTGTGACAGGGGGAAGGGAGAGGATAACAAGAAGTGTGACATCATGCGTTGTTTATAACAATATGCTCATGTTGAACAGCGTTACATGTAACAAGGAGGGGGGGGGGAATTTGTTCAAATTTTTGCAACATCCTTTATGGACAGCCCCTTAATTCAATTTATGTTTCAGTTTCAGAGTTCCTGAAAGCTTTTTAACAGAAAACCCCAAGGAGTTCAAAAATTATATAGTTCAAGACATTTTGCCCTTTTTAAGCATAACAAACAAGCATAGAGCATTTGGCAAAAACACGTTGTATCCACTGCTAAAAAGTAATCTTTCGCAAGCCCAGAAATCATGAATACCGTTAACTCAACCACAATTTGTACATAAATATCATAAAACTTAAAGACAACAGTGCCAAAAAAAAAAAAAAAAAAAAAAACATTTTTTTAAATTTGCGCACAGAACCAGCTTGTTTGAATAACATTGCAGGGGCTTAGTTGGGGGAAAATGTTTGAGTATCGAACCCACCACCTCCGGCGTTCAAAGCTAATCTTCTTACCTCAGAACTACGGAAGCCCATCAAGGAATGTTTTTTGATCAAAATAACACATGCTAGCGTATGAAACAATTTAATCGAAACCGAAAATATAAGATTAGTTCAGTTAAAAGCCTGTTTCAATAAACTTGTTTACATATTAACTGAATATCAACACCAAGTTACGTTGCTTCTGATAGCAACAAGTATATTCGCGGAAAATTTTGACACATGTATATTGTCAGCTTGGAAAATCCATTTCGAATAAATGCGTGTACAAGGTTGAAAAAATAAAGAAATAAAAAGTCGCAAGTTAACCGTTTCAAATATTAAAGTAGTATGCTGAAATTACAAATTACAGACAAAGATATCAGAAAGGAAACTGACAATTGTTTGTGTAATGGAGGAAAAGTTAAGTAACCTTAACTGCATGAAGCATAAAATGTTAATTTATTTATCTGAGAAAAGTACTTACCTCCGAACTTAAAAATTTATTCCATGAGGCGCCCGATTTTTTTCTTCTCATGCAGGTTGTTCGGTAGCGCAAATCGCTAACTCCCTTTCACTCAGCAGACACTCAGACACTTACAAGACTCATTTTATATATGTTTTAATTGCCTCTACATTCCGGTACGTTTAAAGGATGAGATAAATCCAACAGTATTGTGTTCAAGAATGTGCATCCAAAGTTACATATTTCCTATTTTTTCTATTTCAACCAGAGAAAGCAGCACTACTGTGTGTGCCTGCAAACTGCACTGCTTTCAAAGTTTCGCGCCAAGTTCAAAGATCGACGACTGGTGGCGTAACGAAGCGGGGGGGGGGGGGGGGAGAGAAGTTGTCTGGCCTGTTATGACGTGGGTCTCGGTACGTTCCGGTATTTAACGGTTCCACCACTTTCTAGTGAAAGTCAAATATCTGAAATAGTTTCTCGAATTACTCGAGTTGCATGAATGCAGACTTCTCACATTTGTGCAATATATATTCATCTATTAGTGAGAATTATAGACTGAGCGTCTTTATTAAACCACTTCCACTCCATTCACTAATATTTCTGCATGCGCCCAGGCGCCCCGCGTGTGTAACTCTAGTCTCCCAGTCGTGATTGTGAATAATTCTACTTATGGTTTCTCCGCTATAATTTTCTTTATTTTTTTGTTCCTTTATTTATTTTTTGAACGTTCGTACTTTGCATAAGATCAGGTAAAAGGCTGCATTCCCTACGCCTGTTAAATATTAGGTTTAGGTTCTTTTAAGTCTAATGAACAACATTAGATGGCAGTACGACAAAAGTATCTTTTTCTGTTGGCTCAATTTTTTGTTCAAATCATCTCAAACTCAGAAATGTTTTTTTTTTTTTTTTTTTTTTTCAGATTTTAAATTTTTTAACTAGCCGTAAATAAGTTTTCATTTTCCTTGAGGTATTCGATCCTATAGTTCTAAAAGACTAAGACTCAAATTTGCATGCATAAACACATTTTTTTCCGGCTTTAGGTGGGGGGGGGGGGTGTGATTAAAAGGGAACAGCACCCCCAAATTCATGAAAAAAAGTTTTTTAACTGCCAAATTTATGTCTAGATCAAGTAAATCCACTCATAGTGCTTTTCATAATGTTCCTAAAAATTAAATGACCCGCCCTTCAAAGGGTTAAGTATTTTGAGTTCCTATCGTCTGGATTGACTGAAAGCTAAATGGAGGAGGGTTGCAGTCTCTGGATAACGTAATTTTGCTCGAATTTTGTTCATGGCCCCACTAGATGGCGCTGACGCTTAACGAGCCTTGACAATTTATGACTTTTCGGTGTTAAACCCATGCAGTTCATGCATCCACCAATCAATGTCACCACTTCAAAGTTTGTTTATTTTTGATTGGACGTAGCCCATTTTGACTGCAAGAGACGCTGAGTGGAACCCCTGCATCCACCAATCAATGACAACGTAATGGAAACAGGGGTTTCCGGTAGCGTCCTCTTTGTTTCCAAGAGTTTCAGCGATTGTCATGGCCTTTGAGAATTAAGTGGGGCCATTCTTCAGCCATACTTGCTTAAATGTTTTAAGAGCTTTACTGGTGAACCATGAAGGGTCCAAGCTGTTGATATAAATATATCTTTTCCCGGTAAATCAAGAAGGTTCCAAGCTATTATTATAGATGCATCTAAGGCTTCTGGAAGGTTCTTGGTTTATTCCAAAAAACATGACTGGCTTTTAATTTGAAAATTTCTGAATTTTTTAGAAATTATCTAGGTTAATTTCAGGAAGTTATTGACTTTTAGCGGAAACCTTTCTTCTTTTTTGTCATGTTTGTTAACAGCAGAAATTAGGACATTAGTTCCCTATCATTTTTTAGGAGCCTTTCTGAATTTTTGAAGTGAAATATTTAATGCGAAGGCTTTGAAATTCTGATGTATAAAAGCTTAAATGCTTCCAATCGTAAAAAAGGAATGGGGAAAGCCGGTTTGCGTTTTTAGTAAAGATTTTAACGCTTTACCAGTCTAAGATTTAGAGATAATAAAAATAAGATTCTCCTCTTTCAACTCTAATATAAATGATGGATAAGATCAAACATCTTTTAATCAGAACCAGATTATATTTTCATCACAAAGGTACTGTTTTAATTCTCTTATACTATTGAGAACAAATGATTTCTTCTTTTTTTTTCATTTAGGTATGTTATCAATTAACGAATCATATTTCTGGATAGCAAACTAGAAAAATAATTTCTCAAGTCATAGGAGTCTTTGCAGCAACTATTGATACTTCTCTTACCGTGAAAATCCCTTATGTAAAATAAAATTCAAAATCTAAAATACAAAAAATAACATTAGCAGCTACTAGTATTTGCGCAAAATGTTTTAACACATCTTTTAAGGGTGACAGGTTAATGAAGGGTCGATTATACAGTTTAAGATAATTCGCATTCAGAAAAGCGGCTCATCCGTTAATTAATAAATTTATGCCTGCAATGCCTCAAAAGCAGCGTGCTAGTGTAGTGCTAACCTTTTGCTATATTATGCTCTAGTTGCCACATGATGATGTCCTTATTGTTAAAAGGAAGGGTTTCAGATTTACTGAGAATAACTAATCTTCAATAATGTGACCTTAACTGTTTCGTGTCTTTATAAATTCAAAATTAACTTTGAAAGAGTTAGATTAACTTATGATAAAGATGACTTATTATTAGAGCCTCTACTTTAAGATAGAATAGCATTAAGAGTTTAACTTTGTAGAATGCATTGTAAAACATTTCCGAAACGTTACTGAGTATTTCCGTGTAACGTTTCGGGATTTCAATGGTTTCTATCCACTTAGTGGAAAAATCAAGTACCATTGTCAAAAAGTTTCCTGAATTGCTACAAGTTGCACGAATGCAGACTTCTCACTGTTGGGAAAAATATTTTTAGCTCCCTGTTTAAAGATTAACTGAATGTATTTATACCGCGTATCGGCTTCTGTTCGATTCAGGTCCGTCCATGCTGATTAAGTTCCCAAAGGGATCGAGTAAGTATGGACTGCGTTGCTTTTTAAGAATTGCAGGCGAGTAAAATTCTCGATACCTGCTTGAAATTCTGGCGTAGCTTTGGCCATGTTGGCAATACTACTTATGGAACTTTCGTAATAAATCAGGAATGAGCCAAGCTATTACAATATATCTACCTAAGATTACTCTCAAGTTTCAGGGACACAGCTGGTTTTTATCGACAGGATTTCTGAATTTTTCAGGAAACTTTCAGGATAATATCAGGAAGGTTACTGAATTTTAGCGGAAAACGTTCCTGGTTTTTGTAAGGTATCTTAGTGACAGAAATTGAGCACATCAGCTGCCCATTATTTTCCAGGAACGTTTCTGAATCGTTTTTACAGTGTGGAGTATAACAGTGATCTCAACCTTTTTCAGGTTCTGCACCCCCTTTTGAACAGTGAGCTCCTGTCCCCCTCATCATACTATTAGGAATTGGTTCATGTTAGACCACCGTAGCTGGTTGATACAAGAGTTCAATCAAAATTAGAAACTGAAGCTAGTAGGGATAGCTGAAGCTGGTTATTAAAAAAAAAAAAAGTAAATTTCGTAAACACTTTTTAATATTGAGCAGTAAGTTACCACCCTTAAACCTAGGGCTAAGGCCTGGCTTAAGGGTCAGTATATTGAAATATGCAATATACTGACAGCTCAGTTATCGTATCCAGAGACTTTAGTTTCATTCTTGTTACGAACTCATTAGTATGGCATGGTGAATAACTGAACTGGAGGCAGATGTCATCGTTATTGAACATTTTTATATTGCTTCCCATAACTTTATTTTGAGCATATTTTTGAACACATAAAATCAAATATTTAAATCTGAATAAATTTGAACTAATCTAGGACCTGGGTAAGGTTGGCATGTTGTATCAGTTACATTCACAACATCAAGAAGATTTTCTCACAGTTTGTTCTTGTTAAGTAGTTGAATATTAAAATGCAACTTAGGAAAATGCAGGTCGCATTTAATGACCATCCTTGCTCGACATTTTGAATAAATACCTGCTCTGCTGCAAATCCAGGTTCACGGGTATACGTGCATAAAAGCTTCACCAAACACTCCGAAAGCGGTAATACTGTAGAAAATGCTTACATGTGACCTCAAAATGGAGTACATTAAACTGCGGTGTGCAGGTATACGGCAGCATCTGCAGAAATGAGTTTTCGAGATATTTGATGAAAGATGTGTCGGATTCAATATCCGACACACATTGGGACACATCCGACACACATTGGGACATATCCGACACACATTGGGACATATCCGACACACATAGGGAAATCTTGGAATTAGACGTTTTTTTTCGCGCCTTTTTTTCTGCGGAAACCAAATAAGCGAGCTTGTAAAGTAAAGCTAACGTACAATAGATGACAAAAATGAAAAAAAAAATGAAAAATGAAAAACTTGCAGTTACTGCCTTTTACTTCCACAAAGCAGTCATAGTTATTTTTTACTTTCGTATTACATTTTTCGAATACCTTCACATCTTCCTTGGAATTCTTCTGCACTTCCCAGGTAGAAAAATCAAAAAAAAATCAAAAAAAAAAAAAAAAAAAAGATCGCTTTCGTGATAATTTAATCTTGAAATGTATAAACAAATTTAAACCTCATTTTTTCCTCTTTTCAGTTCTCCAATCCTTGATTGCGAAACATTTACTTTTCAGGGAAAAAACTAAGTTGCTTTATTTGCTTCGAATTTAACGAAACAAAACTACCTGGAAAATGTAAAAAAGTTTTTTTAATTCTAGACTATCATCTATAAGCTTGGTTCGCTATTAAAAGCATGAAATGAAATAAGTATACGAATTCTTGACAGTTAAAATGCGGAAGCAAAACGTGGGCACTATGGCAAAGAAAGTAAGGTAAAAAAAAATTAATTTGAATTTTGTCATCTTGAATTCAAATTATGTTTTTCGCAATCACGAGTGTGTGTGTGTGTATGTAAGCGTGTGTTTGTGTGTGGGGAGTATGTGTCTGTGTAGGCATGTGTGTTTGTGTCTGTGTGCAGGCAAGAGTGTGTGAGTAGTTGTGTGTAGGTGTGTGTGTGGGGGGCATGTGTGTGTAGGCATATGTGTTTGTGTCTGTGTGCAGGCATTAGTGTGTGGGTAGTTGTGTGTATGTGAGTGTGTAGGTCTGTGTGTGTTTGTGTATGTGTGTAGGTGTATGTATGTGTGTGTAGGTGTATATATGTATATGTGTGTAGGTGCGTGTATGTATGCGTGTAAGTGTAGGATATTGACGAAACCTGGAGACGGTTTTCGCTAGAGGTGCAGCATCGTGAGGAGCCCGTCGACGGTGATGGTGCGGAGGGTGGCGGTGGGAAAAATCAAAGGAACGCCAAAAGCAGTCAAATGAAAGCAATAAGCAATCGTGATTGCTCAAAAAAAAAAAAAAAAAAAAAAAAACTCTTTAATAATAATAAAAATCAATAAGCTAGCTAGCACGCCAAAAGTGCTAAAAAAAAAGAGATCTATCTAAAGAGACAAATGGACAAATGTTCCTCAAAGCTGAGGGTGGGTGGAGGTTGGAAGTCCTTGATATTGTTTGGATAACGGCTTTATTTTTGAACCAAGGCTCACATTGAAATTTCAAATTTACGGAAGAATAAATATTCAAAAGAAAGCCGAGAACGGGCCAGAAATAATTTCAGAATCACAAAAAGAGTTTGTTTGATATCTGCATGAATTTAAATGAGTAAATAAATATTACTTTAGATTTAGCCATCGCATAAAGTATTTTTGTCCTCATTCTGCTTGCTCTCGGCTGATGATTGATCACGTGGTTGTACATTTATGTTTTTCTTTAAAAATGAAACATTTTTGAATGTAATAGCTAGAACTTAAATTATTTGATATTCAATTGAATGAATGATTTTAATATCATTACACGAAACTTCAAAGGGATTTGAAATCGCAAAGCACAAAATCAACCAATCATAGTAATTCTAAGCTATGAAGTTAAAACAGATGCCACAAAAATTTCTTTGAGACCACTTTTAAGAACGATATTTCGAAAAGAAAAGAAAAACCTCAAAGGAGTTTTAAATATGAACGTGCGTGGACATGTGAAGTTATTTCATAAACTGAAGATTTTTGGGTATGAAATGAATAAATTCCTTTGTGCAACAAAGTAGCAATGGCAAACAACGTATATCAAGCACAAAATTAGCAAAGTATGTTCGCATTTGTCAAAGCATTGAAGACATTTTACTCTGAGACAAATATGGAGAGTCGTTTCAGTAGAAAGACTTAGTTCTTTTGATAGACAGGCATTTAGGGTAGCTTTGTAGAACAATTTCTTTTTTTTTAAACTGTCCCACTCGTACTTCTAGTTTTATTGCATTGGTTGGTGTAAAACAGGAGAGAATTTTCCGAAGTACAATAGTTATCCAAAAGTCAGAAGTAATGGATTTGAGTGCAATTTTAATGCAGCAAAATAAAATTTATAAATGTTTCAAAGCTCCCCCTTCTTACTTCACAACATCACAAGATTTCTATCATTTACAGTAAATATGAATACATACCTTTGTGTGAACTATCGTGTGAGGATAAAAAAATTGCGTGGACGTTCGAATCGCTTTCAAGTTCGTATTCAACCAGAAAAAACGTAGTTTTTACTTTATCAAAATGCGCAATAAACAAAACAAAAATTTATCCGATAATTGTAAGATGTACTATATAGGTGCTCTATATAGTTCTTCAAAGTGAATATATAAGGATTTTTTTCTGAAAAAAGTGATTCTACCTAAAAGAATTTGTTTTTTAAATATAAAATCAGCTTGAACTAAGCCATGAATAATTGCAAACCGTAGACGTTTTGTAACCATGACGCCGAAAATTAGTTTCGCTAAATAAGTATTAAAAACAATGAGCTAGACTTATTCTCGTCGTTATTATTATATGAAAAATTAAAAGAACGTCAAAAACGGTCAAGTGAGGATAAATTCCAATCCGCCATTGCTCAAAAAAAAAAAAAAAAAAAAAAAAAAAAAAAAACTTTAAATTTTAATTTTATTTATTAATATTACAATTCCATTTTATTCTTTAAAAGCAGCAGAACACGGAAATAGCTTCAGCGTTGCAATTAAAAACTAGCCAAGGAATGTTGCACAGAATTTCTTTCTCCATGATAGCAAATTGGATTTACTTTGGGGCTTAGTCGCTAACATAATAAAAGTAATTGGTTCTGAAATATTTTTCACTTTTCCAATTTAAATTACTTCGTCAAATCTAATCGATGCTTTCTTTCATACATAAATATTTCAGAATCTTTTTTTTTTTTTTAAACTAAAGTAACCCTCTTTCAAAAGGTAGAAATAGGTTTTCAATTGAGTTAAGGTTCAAAATTTCTTTATTTTGTTGAGTCTTTCTGTAATGGGTTGTATGTTCGAAAAATTTAATGCATTTCTTAGCATTACACATAAATCTTCTTCTGATTTTTTTTTTTTTTTTTTGTTAAAAGTGCCGTTAAATCGAATGTAAATCATCCTTTTTTAAGTCATCATGTTTTTACACACTAAGTTATAGTAGGATTTTTTCCGAAGGATATTTTATTCTTTTCTGCTTGCCGCTTATCCGCTTGGAGCCAGAAAAATCATTACGCAGCTGTTGGCGTTTCCCAGCTGTATAAAATTACCATTCTTTGGCTGTATTTTAGTCTTTACAAAGATTTTAGAAGGATTTGGCTCAGTTTCTTTACACTGAATCTCATTTGGCTTAGTGGTTACGACTAATGCTTTTGACCCAGACTAGGCACCCTCGATTCACGTGGAAAAGTAGCTACACACTCAACTTGTGATCACGGGACGCGGGAGGAAACAAACGTCAGCAGCCAACAGAAGCAAATCCACCGCCAAAGACGATAGAAAACAAAAGCGACCAAGAACAAGATTACACGACAGAACGAGTTGGGTTTTTTTGGGATTTTCACCCCTCTGTATCTCAACTCCATGAAGACCCTGGAGTTGATTTTTGGTACACTCAATCTCTAGTGGCCCCTGACGCCGTAAACCAAAATCGACCATATCGTTGCCAGTACACGTGAGTAAAGATGCGAATTAAATATTTTGCTCTGTGAATGGCAACACAGAATGGCATTTCATCATTTGTGATGTCATCAGCAAGAAATGTAAACAATGAAAGCGCACCAATTTAAGTAATTTTTTTTAAAAATATTAAACTTAAAAACAAATTATTTAAAAAATGATCAGATACTATGTTTTTAAGCATGCTCTTTCAGAAAAAAAAATACTTTTAAAATTTTGAAAACGACCCCATTTTCAAAGTTTCGATGGTAAAGCAATTAGTGTATGGGAGCATTCGCTTTTAACGAACAAACCCCGCTTATAAAAATTGCATTCACTTCTTGCTCAGCATATTTCTTTCCTGGAATTTTTTTAAAAGCATTATGATGTAGACCAGTTAGTTGCGAGTCATAAGTCCCAAAAGTAAGGATGGCGGCTTTTTTTAAAAAAAATTGTGGTGTATAGAAGCGATTGAAAATTACATATAAGTTGTCGCCAATTTTATTATTCCTAAAACTCTTACTTCATAGGACATTGCAGCTCAAATATTCAAGCAAGCAGATTAAAAAAAAAAAAAGAAATTAATTTAAATTCTGAAACTTTGAATTCAATTTATGTTTTTCGCAATCACCATAGACCCTACTCATTGGAGTTATTGTTTCTAGAAACGGCTCCTGTCCCCCCCCCCCAAGCCTGCCTCTCCTCCTGGAAGAGGTTACGTGCGTATAGTTGTGTGTGCAGACGCACGTGCGTGCACGTATAGGCTTGTGTGTGTGCCACCGACCAGGAGAAGCGGCTAAAGGGGGACAGTGCTCAGGACTGGAGGCCGGTGGACGGTGGTCCTGCCGGTCCAAGCTGAAAAAGGAACCACAACGCCAAGGGCCGTCAAATGAAAACAATAAGCAATCGTGATTGCTCAAAAGAAAAAAAAAAGGAAAGCGAGATAACGAGAGACAAATGTGAAGAATTTGAAACGTAAGAGACCCTAAACATAATAACTGTCGAAGGCCATTAATTTATTTTGTGAGGTGGCGATTGACATATATGGAGATGATTTTCAAATCACCTTTTCTTTTATTTAGTCTCCCTATAACACCGTAATTATTTCCTTTCAATGTTTGAATCAGAAAAATAAAACACGGACGCGCTCCTCAAAGTTGACAAACGAAACCTAGTTCTTAAGCACCTTTCATACTTTCTTCCCATAGTCAATTAGTAACGTTGTTTCCTGAATTGATTCTATTCAAGGAGGATTCTAGGAGGAAAATCATCGATATCCAATATCTTATGAACAAACGAAATGGTATAGCTTTTACACGTGACTTGGAAAGGAGTATGAAGACTTCGTGACTTAATCTAGAAAAGTATTTCAAGAGCAAATGCACTTTTCGTTTTTAAAAGTACTCTAAACTCTGAAAGCGATTAAAGAACGTTCCCCCCCCCCGTCCCCAGGGGTACCCAAGGGGGGGGGGGAGACTATGGCGCAAGTTGGCACCATCAAAATTTTTGGGGCGGATTTTTTTAATTTCTTTTAATTTACATTTATTAATTGATTTATTTTTAATTTAAATTCTGTACTTATTTTATTTTATTCTGTTTTTTTTTCATTAATTTATTTAGTTTGTTTGTGTGTAAATATATCATTCGCTTAGAACATAACTTTTCTAATAAAAGAATAATAATAAAAGTAAATAAATAAATAAATAAACATATTTAAAAAATAAATGAATAACAAATATTGTTAAAAAATAAATTAAAAACAGAGCTTTAAATTAAAAAAAAGGAAAAGAGGGGTGAGATTTTTTTGGGGGGAGGAGGGGGGGGAATTTGCGCCATTGGACTTGGGGGAGGGGGGCACCTCTGCCCGTCCCGTTAGAACTTTTCAAATGTTTTTATGCTTTTTACGTTTAATTCGTTTTCATTTCTCGTTGATCATCTAAGATGCACTACAGACACTGCTGATGTTTTACAGCCTCTAGTGCAGCTCACGAGGAAATTTCAATGGTGTAAGAATGGAAACAAATCTAAATACTAAATAGCAATCAAAAGCGCATTAAAAACATGTTTTTGGACGCATTAGTTATTTGCCGACATATCCCCTTTATCGAAATATGAGATCTTTAAGTCTGCCGAAAAGTCCCCAAATTTAGCGAGTTACGGTGAGTTATGAAAGTCATCGTTCACACGCTTTTCAGATGGATGTCTGCCTCATGCAGACAGTGAAGTTGCGAGGTAGTCGTGAAAAAAAAACCCTCTTAATTATTCGGCTATTATACGCGATTGGAAGGAAAGAAAAGTGATCTAACGGATTAAAGTCTTCTTTAAAACAATATAAATGAAACTTTTCTAAAGGGCCATATACATAGTAGAATTAATCAAAATTGAATTTTCCAAAGGGAACCGCTTTTTTGTACCCCACAAATGAGTTTGGACGGCTAAAAGCAGCTGGGGTACCAAAATTTTTTTCATTCTGACGAGTAGAACAGAAGATATTATCGAAAAACTAATCAAGAACCGCCACTTCATTGAAAATGCTACTTTCCAGCAGGTCAAAGTTTATCAATCAGTGCAAACGAGTTCATTAAATTTCAATTTATTTTTTCAAAACAAAAAACTGAAACTATTCGCTATTATACATTAATTTCAAGTAATTAGTCGTCAATTTTCGGGTTTTGTTAAAGGTATTTACTTTATACCAACTGAGGCGGGGGGAGGGAACAGAACATTACGGTTACAGATTGCAACAATGAAAAGTGTTACATTTATGAAAGTTACATTTTTTATAGATGGAGTCGAAAAGTAGGTTTACAGAACTCGTAGTGGCTTTGAAAAAAAAAAAATCAGGAAACAATAATACAAAAATATCAGGATACATTTAATGTAGTTTAAGTGTAAAATACACATATATATTGTTTATGATACTGGACTCTGTATTATTTTAATATGTCACAATGAAAGATTATCTAATGTTGCAATCTAATTTATGGGTGCGAGTTGGTATCTTCTCCAGATGAAGCCAAAAATGGTGGAAAGCATGTACTGGAATGTTGATTTTTAGGCGCAGTCTGAAGTTATGTCTATCAAACATTCATATTTACATAACGACAGACTGCACGGATTTTTTCGAAGTAGAAAACCAGAAAACGTTTTGATAAACTATGCACGATTTTGTAGCATTGTATTTCAAGATGTCGGGAAGTAGTGTTCAAAGGACAACTCTCTTTTCTTCCAAAGTGAAAATTCTGGTTTTCTAATACAGAATGATTATCTAAATATCATTTAAAGTTTTTAAAACATTTCTCCCTCAGCCGAAATTTGCGGCGGACCACAGTTTGGGAAGCCGTGGTTTATAGGAATACACCCAAGCCTGTCTTTATGCGGTCTTTTTTATGCGATTTCTTTTTGTGCGGTATATTAAAATTTAAATCAGATTGACGAAATTATTTTTAAAACGAATGCAAGGTAATATCTTCAAGTGACGACATTGGCACCCGGATGGGAAGTCACTGTGACCGCCCAAAAATTTCCTTATTCGGAAAATTTTGTCCGAGTACTCGGCAAAACATTCACAACTTTTCGTTTAAATATTATAATTTCGTAAGTTTTAGGGTTATTTTCTATGTGAGACTTTTTTTATGCGGTCCCTATAAACTGCATAAAAACAGGTTTGAGTGCATAATTATAACTATATATGTTGTGGTGCATAAAAACTACTGCAAGTAAAATATGGTCAATGGTGCCCCAAATCTTAATTTGTGAGAAAGGAAAAATTGTCAATTTACTCAACGAAAATTGAAATTGGAAAGAGCAATTTTTGCATTTGAAAAGGTGGATAAAAAGTTTGAAAACCATTGCCGTAGAATATCTGAAACTCTATCAGAAATCCCTTTCCATGAATAAATAATTCGTGTTCCCGGGCTAATTTATAACAGTAAAATTCCAATATTTCTTCCTGTAACTTC
The DNA here is from genome assembly GCF_026930045.1 of Uloborus diversus. Taxonomy (NCBI): domain Eukaryota; kingdom Metazoa; phylum Arthropoda; class Arachnida; order Araneae; family Uloboridae; genus Uloborus; species Uloborus diversus. Next base: position 138,379,142 of record NC_072738.1, read on the forward strand.
ATGTTGAGTCGTTTTCGGGAGCTGTAACGCCTCATCTATTTTGATTTATTTACCTGCATTGCAGTTCTCTGGAGTATTCGTTCGATTGCAGGCGATTTTCTCACTTGCGTAGAAGCTAAACTTGATTCATTTAGAAAATTGATGACCTTAACGCATCTAAATCATTTTCGACTGCACTCTAAATGGGTTTTACGTATTGCGATGGTCCAGAATAATTTGGCACTTGATCCCGATAATGGGTTATTTTCTCGTCACTGAAGCAGTTTCGCGCTTTTAAATCTCAATCAAGTCATCTTTCAGGAGTTTGGGAAAGAAAAACTGGCAACAGGAGGATACAAATTATGATTGGGTAATTTGTAAACTTTATTTTCGAATCCGCCTTTATTTCAGGAAATCTTTGAATGATTGCTCAGTTCTTCACTGTAAGAAAATTTTGAAAGGTCACAGGTTATTTCCCGTTATTCCTAGGTTACGTTCCGGTATTTAACGGGTTCCACCACTTTCTAGTGAAAGTCAAATATCTATGAAATAGTTTCCCGAATTACTGCGAGTTGCATGAATGCGGACTTCTCACATTTGTGAAATATATATTCATCTATTACTGTCTGACCACGGATTGTATGGAAAGACAAAGATCCGTTTTAACAGCCGAAATGGACGAATCTATTATTTTTTAACGATGCCAGCTTTTGCAGAAGCAGAGTCTCATTCAAATAAGTGGAATACCGGCATCAAACTTTTACTTTTCTCCCTCATTCAGATAGATTCGTCTTATCTGGACGTTTGAAATTCCATACAATACGTGGTTAGACAGTAGTGAGAATTATAGACTGAGCGTCTTTATTAAACCACTTCCGTTCTATTCACTAATATTTCTGCATGCGCTCGGGCGTTCCGCGTGTGTAACTCTCGTCTCCTAGCTATGATTGGGAATAATTCTACTTATGGTTTCTCCACTACAATTGTCTTTATTTTTTTTGTTTCTTTATTTATTTTTTGACCATTCGTACTTTGCATAAGATTAGGTAAAAGGGTGCATTCCCTGTTAAATATTAGGTTTAGGTTCTTTTAAGCTTAATGAACAACATTAGATAGCAGTACGACTTCAAATCATCCCAAACTCAGAAATGGAATTTTTTTTCAGATTTTAAAATTTTTAACTAGCCCTAAATAAATTTTCATTTTCCTTGAGGTATTCGATCCTATAGTTCTAAAAGACTAAAACTCAAATTTGCATGCATAAACACATTTTTTTCCGACTTTAGGGGGGGGGGGGGTGTGATCAAAAGGGAAGAGCACCCCCAAATTCATGAAAAGAAAATTTTGACTGCCAAATTTATGTCTAGATCAAGTAAACCCACTCATAGTGTTTTTTCATAATATTCCTAAAAGTTGAATGACCCGCCCTTCAAACAGTGGCGGATTGGTTCAAGAAATCGGCCCTGGCATGAAGGATGTTGCGGCCCCATAGCTCCTAATACTAATTTTTACCAAACGATTGGGAAACGGTATCCCTTAAATATGAGAAAATCATTCGTAAAAATTAAATATTAAAAAAAAATAACGGAACGGATCCTTTCTGTGTTTTAATGGTGAACAATTGATACAAGATAAACTAAATCTTCGTTTGTAAAAAAAAGGGCGGGGGGGGGGTGTAAAATAATCCATTTAAATATTTTTAAATGATTTGGAGCTTCATTGATTATATCCGTAATATTATCTCCTAACATAACTTTTGTTAGAATAGGAAGGTTATTAGGGAGGCGGGTTGACCCCTTAATTTTGGCAAACACATGTATCAATACAAAGAGAGAAAGAGCAGATTTATTTTCTTGCTCATGGGAGTCGTTACGTTAAATATCAGCACTATAAACCTAATTGTAAGTTTAACATTAGATCAGAAATAAGGGGTTCGGGGAGTTCTCCCCTGGAAATTTTTTGAAATTGTAGTCTTAAAAACGCAATATTAGATTATTTTTGGTGATGCAGGGAGAGCGGAAGTTCGAATGCCCTCCTCCGGCAATATTTTGGAAGTGAAACTTCAAAACTGTATTTATATATTATTCTCAATTATTTTAAGAAGATGACGTCTAGGAAATTTTCAAAATCTTAGCTCTGAAAACGCAGTTTTAGAAGATTTTGAACAATGTTAGAGAAAGGAGAGATTCGAGCAGCATCCACCAAGAATTTACTTAAAATGAAGTCTTAAAAACATGATTCTAAGCTGTCTTTGATAAAAACTAGGGCATAGACAGTTGTTCAAAAGTTAAGTCCCAAAAACGAAACTTTAACTGACCTCCTATGATTTTAGGAAAAGGAGTAATGGCGGGGCTCTCCATAGATTTTTTTCAAAATTGAAGCATTTAAAACCGAGATTTCTAACGTGATTTACTGATGATGACGAGGGGAAGGAGGGGGGGGGGGCTTTCCTTCAAATTTTTCGATGCTGTAGATTCGGAAACGGAGTTTTAAATATCTTTCGTAATGTTAATAAAAAGAGAAGATCTATGGTAAACTTTCGAAACTAAATCCTATCAACGCAACACTGTAGACGGTCTTTGGTGTTGTTATGCATATACATACACCTTAGAGACTCCCGTTACCTGTCACAATTAGAATTTGAATGTTACAAAACACAATAAGAAGTACAATACAATACATTAAAAATGCAGAATGATTATAACTATAAAGCTGAGTGATAAATTGCATAAAAACCAAAAATTGGCATTAAATGAAAATTCTGTTAAACCAAACATAGACAATGTGAATCACTATGTTCTCGGGGTGAGGGGGGAGGACTGAAAACAAAACAGTTTATTAAATTTTAGGAAAACCAGTAATTTTTTATTACATGAGTTCATAATTTAAATTTAAAAACCCTTAACAAGATAACCCCCTTTGGATAAGAATGAAAAGAGGGTATGTATTAATTCATTCTTATGAGGATGAAAGAAAGCTGTGCGAAGATTTTCGGAAGGAAAAAGAGAGGGGTTATATTTAATGTGAAAAGATGAAGTTAGTGGAAGATATAAAGATCTGGTGTGTACCTGGGAGTCCTTGACACCATGACATGAACTTTTACTTGATACAGAATCTGAAAATGAGAATTGAAGTAGTACGTAGATAGGAAATGAATATGGCCAGTTACAAAAATTGTTTGGTGTCTAGATTTAATTTTAGGTTTTCATTTAATTTTAGGGAATAGGTCAAAAACTCTTCTGCCATGATGTTGTTAGGAGGGAAGGGGAGATTCGGAGGTTCTCCTCTTTTTTTTTTTTTTTGAGATTGAAGCTCAAAAAAGGTAATTTTAGACAATCTTCGATGATGTTATGGGAAAATGTTCAAGGGACTTCCGAAATGTTTTCGACCTTGAATTCTGACGCTCTTCAATGATGAGGAAGGGAAGTTTCTAGGTAGGTTGCACCTGAAACGCTCTCCTCGAAGTATTTCGAAGTTGAAATCCCAACTACGCTGTTGTGGGCCATCTTTTATGACGTTAAACTTAGGGCGTTTTTCCGAGAATTCCTAAAAAGCAAAGTTTTAAAAACGCACTTTAGGCTAGCTTTGGTGACTAAAAAAGGAAGATATAAGCTTTTGGATCCCTCTCCACCCCCCCCCTTTTGACTACGCCCCAATCTTTATTTATTTATTTATTTTAATTACTGATAAAAAAAAAGAATCACCATCCTACAGTTTTCTCTTTCAATACCCTTTTAACTTAGATTTTCCATAGAAAAATTTCAAATTTCTAGCCTGGTATTTTTATTTGCTTGAAATGCAAGCAATCTGCGACCGGAGGTAAAACAAAAACTTTTTTTTGAACTGACCTGATGCTTTGGTGACCTTAAATAACCTTAATGACCTTAGGCCTTTTTTTTCAGTCTGCATTTTATTTTAATGTCATAATTTTCTTCACTTCTTGATAAAGTTTTTTGTTTCAAATTCAAACACTTAGGACACTGGTGTGACTATTTATTTCAATATATTTTCAATCTCTCTCGCTGTATTTTAATTTTTCTCCTAGATCAACCATATTTCGAGGGTCTGTGTATTTTTCTCCACTTGAACTTTGATTTTCAGGACGATATTTTTCATTAAAAAAAATAGGAAAGGTAAATGGTAGAAAGGGTAGATTTGTCGGCGACCCCTGAGATCCATGTTTTTATTATTATTATTATTATTATTATTTTAAATCTATTCACTTTCAAATTTAACTGTCTTAACTAAGGGTCTCTAAGGGTCTTAAACTGTGGATTTGAACCCTTCGAGAGATATTGGGGGAAACTGAATACTTCATTTTTCGTAAAAAGTGTTAGAAACGCACATTTCGGTGGTCTTCACTTGAATAGTTTTAATAATATAGTATTTTGGATGCTCTAAATTGTGTTTTAAGATTGCATTTTATGTTAAAATTTTATTGAAGAATGTCACTTTTATTGCAATTGTTATGAAATACAATTCATAACAATTGTTAATTTTCATCCATAAGTAGAGTAAATGTGAATTGTCATTCGTAACTAAAACTGACAATTGGTCAAAAGTATTTTAACTTTTTAATACTGTCAACGTTTTCCTGTTTTTTATTGCATTACTAAAATGAAATTAACGGCCCCATTTCTGAAAAGCTGAGGTGGAATAGCATCCCCCCCCCCGCCCCTTTGGCGGCGGACTTGCCCCCTCCACCAACGGGAGGGCTTGAGCCTATGCGTTAAAGGGATTGAAGCTAGAGAATTTACGTAGCGGGATTTACATTTTGTTGTTTGTAGACAGGGCAACTGAGCGGCCCAAACATGACCGGCCCACCGGGCAAATGCCCGGTTGCCCGCCGACTGTATCCGCCACTGCCTTCAAAGGGTTAAGTATTTCGAGTTCCTATCGTCTGGATTGACTGAAAGCTAAATGAAGGAGGGTTGCAGTCTCTGGATAACGTAATTTTGCTCGAATTTCGTTCATGGCCCCACTAGATGGCGCTGACGCTTAACGGGTCTTGACAATGTATGACTTTTCGGTGTTAAACCGATGCAGTTCGTGCATCCACTAGTCAAAGTTTGTTTATTTTTGATTGGACGTCGCCCATTTTGACTGAAAGAGGTGCTGAGTGAAACCCCTGCATCCACCATTCAATGGCAACGTAATGGAAACAGGGGTTCCCTGTAGCCCCCTCTTTGTTTCCATGATTTTCAGCGATTGTCATGGCCTTTGAGAATTAAGTGGGTCCATTCTTTAGCCATACTTGCTTAAATGTTTTAAGAGCTTTACTGGTGAACCATGAAGGGTCCAAGCTGTTGATATAAATATATCTTTTCCCGGTAAATCAAGAAGGTTGCCAAGCTATTATTACAGATGCATCTAAGGCTTCTGGGAAGGTTCCTGGTTTATTCCAAAAAACATGACTGGCTTTTAATTTGAAAATTTCTGAATTTTTTAGAAATTATCTAGGTTAATTTCAGGAAGGTTACTGACTTTTAGCGGAAACCTTTCTTCTTTTTTGTCATATTTGTTAACAGCAGAAATTAGGCACATTAGTTCCCTATCATTTTTAGGAGCCTTTCTGAATTTTTGAAGTGAAATATTTAATGCGAAGGCTTTGAAATTCTGATGTATATATAAAGGCTTAAATGCTTCCAATCGTAAAAAAGGAATGGGGAAAGCCGGTTTGCGTTGTCAGTAAAGATTTTGACGCTTTATCAGTCTAAGATTTAGAGATAATAAAAATAAGATTCTCCTCTTTCAACTCTAATATAAATGAGCTCGGATAAGATCAAACATCTTTTAATCAGAACCAGATTATATTTTCATCACAAAGGTACTGTTTTAATTCTCTTATACTATTGAGAACAAATGATTTCTTCTTTTTTTTTCATTTAGGTATGTTATCAATTAACGAATCATATTTCTGGATAGCAAACTAGAAAAATAATTTCTCAAGTCATAGGAGCAACTATTGATATTTCTCTTACCGTGAAAGTCCCTTATATAAAATAAAATTCAAAATCTAAAATACAAAAAATAACATTAGCAGCTACTAATATTTGCGTAAAATGTTTTAACACATCTTTTAAGGGTGACAGGTTAATGAAGGGTCGATTATACAGTTTAAGATAATTCGCATTCAGAAAAGCGGCTCATCCGTTAATTAATAAATTTATGCCTGCAATGCCTCAAAAGCAGCGTGCTAGTGTAGTGCTAACCTTTTGCTATATTATGCTCTAGTTGCCACATGATGATGTCCTTATTGTTAAAAGGAAGGATTTCAGATTTACTGAGAATAACTAATCTTCAATGATGTGACCTTAACTGTTTCGTGTCTTTATAAATTCAAAATTAACTTTTAAAGAGTTAGATTAACTTATGATAAAGATGACTTATTATTAGAGCCTCTACTTTAAGATAGAATAGCATTAAGAGTTTAACTTTGTAGAATGCATTGTAAAACATTTCCGAAACGTTACTGAGTATTTCCGTGTAACGTTTCGGGATTTTAATGGTTTCTATCCACTTAGTGGAAAAATCAAGTACCATTGTCAAAAAGTTTCCTGAATTGCTACAAGTTGCACGAATGCAGACTTCTCACTGTTGGGAAAAATATTGTTACAAATCCTGTAAATAGTAATTATTGTAGTAACGTAACCTGTAAATAGTTTCCCGTAATGAATATACAACCCCTTTTTCATTCGGCTAAAGTATACGACCCCTATTTTATTTTTCTTTTCATTGATAACGGTCTACGCATTTCGGGAAGCCGAAAGAAGCGTGTAGAATATTTGAGAAATTTCTTTTCGGTGTATTTAAGCCGTTAGCGATGGATAAACAGTTAGTTTCGATTGATATTTCGAACTGAGAAGATTTTTGCTCTGTTGATAGCGAGGCATTTCGCTGTGTTGTTTTCGTATTTGGAAGTAAATACGTGTGTAAACGTTGAGTTTACGGTGTTGTGTGATAATTGCTTAATTGCTGATGAATAATTTAGCAGTTGTTGAAGATCTTTCCTGTACATAGTGTAAATAAATTTCCTGTGTTTTTTATCAAGAACTGTGTCTTCATTTCAAGAAAGTGGAAGTCGCACCGAATCCGTTACAATATTTTTAGCTCCCTGTTTAAAGATTAACTGAATGTATTTATACCGCGTATCGGCTTCTGTTCGATTCAGGTCCGTCCATGCTGATTAAGTTCCCAAAGGGATCGAGTAAGTATGGACTGCGTTGCTTTTTAAGAATTGCAGGCGAGTAAAATTCTCGATACCTGCTTGAAATTCTGGCGTAGCTTTGGCCATGTTGGCAATACTACTTATGGAACTTTCGTAATAAATCAGGAATGTGCCAAGCTATTACAATATATCTACCTAAGATTACTCTCAAGTTTCAGGGACACAGCTGGTTTTTATCAACAGGATTTCTGAATTTTTCAGGAAACTTTCAGGATAATATCAGGAAGGTTACTGAATTTTAGCGGAAAACGTTCCTGGTTTTTGTAAGGTATCTTAGTGACAGAAATTGAGCACATCAGCTGCCCATTATTTTCCAGGAACGTTTCTGAATCGTTTTTACAGTGTGGAGTATAACAGTGATCTCAACCTTTCAAGTTCTGCACCCCCTTTTGAACAGTGAGCTCCTGTCCCACTCATCATACTATTAGGAATTGGTTCATGTTAGACCACCATAGCTGGTTGATACAAGAGTTCAATCAAAATTAGAAGCTGAAGCTAGTAGGGATAGCTGAAGCTGGTTATTAAAAAAAAAAAAAGTAAATTTCGTAAACACTTTTTAATATTGAGCAGTAAGTTACCACCCTTAAGCCTAGGGCTAAGGCCTGGCTTAAGGGTCAGTATATTGAAATATGCAATATACTGACAGCTCAGTTATCGTATCCAGAGACTTTAGTTTCATTCCTGTTACGAACTCATTAGTATGGCATAGTGAATAACTGAACTGGAGGCAGATGTCATCGTTATTGAACATTTTTATATTGCTTCCCATAACTTTATTTTGAGCATATTTTTGAACACATAAAATCGAATATTTAAATCTGAATAAATTTGAAATAATCTAGGACCTGGGTAAGGTTGGCATGTTGTATCAGTTACATTCACAACATCAAGAAGATTTTCTCACAGTTTGTTCTTGTTAAGTAGTTGAATATTAAAATGCAACTTAGGAAAATGCAGGTCGCATTTAATGACCATCCTTGCTCGACATTTTGAATAAATACCTGCTCTGCTGCAAATCCAGGTTCACGGGTATACGTGCATAAAAGCTTCACCAAAAACTCCGAAAACGGTAATACTGTAGAAAATGCTTACATGTGACCTCAAAATGGAGTACATTATAATGCGGTGTGCAGGTAAACGGCAGCATCTGCAGAAATGAGTTTTCGAGATATTTGAAGAAAGATGTGTCGGATTCAATATCCGACACACATTGGGACACATCCGACACACATTGGGACATATCCGACACACATTGGGACATATCCGACACACATTGGGACATATCCGACACACATAGGGAAATCTTGGAATTAGACGTTTTTTTTCGCGCCTTTTTTTCTGCGGAAACCAAATAAGCGGGCTTGTAAAGTAAAGCTAACGTACAATAGATGACAAAAATGAAAAAAAAATGAAAAATGAAAAACTTGCAGTTACTGCCCTTTACTTCCACAAAGCAGTCATAGTTATTTTTTACTTTCGTACTGCATTTTTCGAATACCTTCACGTCTTCCTTGGAATTCTTCTGCACTTCCCAGGTAGAAAAATCCTGAACTAGAGAACAAAAAAAAAAAAAAAAAAAAAAAAAAAAAAAAAATCGTTTTCGTGATAATTTAATCTTGAAATGTATAAACAAATTTAAACCTCATTTTTCCCTCTTTTTAGTTCTCCAATCCTTGTTTGCGAAACATTTACTTTTCAGGGAAAAAACTAAGTTGCTTTATTTGCTTCGAATTTAACGAAACAAAACTACCTGGAAAATGTAAAAAAGGTTTTTTAATTCTAGACTATCATCTATAAGCTTGGTTCGCTATTAAAAGCATGAAATGAAATAAGTATACGAATTCTTGACAGTTAAAATGCGGAAGCAAAACGTGGGCACTATGGCAAAGAAAGTAAGGTAAAAAAAAATTAATTTGAATTTTGTCATCTTGAATTCAAATTATGTTTTTCGCAATCACGAGTGTGTGTGTGTGTATGTAAGCGTGTGTTTGTGTGTGGGGAGTATGTGTGTGTGTAGGCATGTGTGTTTGTGTCTGTGTGCAGGCAAGAGTGTGTGAGTAGTTGTGTGTAGGTGTGTGTGTGGGGGGGCATGTGTGTGTAGGCATATGTGTTTGTGTCTGTGTGCAGGCATTAGTGTGTGGGTAGTTGTGTGTATGTGAGTGTGTAGGTCTGTCTGTGTTTGTGTATGTGTGTAGGTGTATGTATGTGTGTGTAGGTGTATATATGTATATGTGTGTAGGTGCGTGTATGTATGCGTGTAAGTGTAGGATATTGACGAAACCTGGAGACGGTTTTCGCTAGAGGTGCAGCATCGTGAGGAGCCCGTCGACGGTGATGGTGCGGAGGGTGGCGGCGGGAAAAATCAAAGGAACGCCAAAAGCAGTCAAATGAAAGCAATAAGCAATCGTGATTGCTCAAAAAAAAAAAAAAAAACTCTTTAATAATAATAAAAATCAATAAGCTAGCTAGCACGCCAAAAGTGCTAAAAAGAAGAGATCTATCTAAAGAGACAAATGGACAAATGTTCCTCAAAGCTGAGGGTGGGTGGAGGTTGGAAGTCCTTGATATTGTTTGGATAACGGCTTTATTTTTGAATCAAGGCTCACATTGAAATTTCAAATTTACGGAAGAATAAATATTCAAAAGAAAGCCGAGAACGGGCCAGAAATAATTTCAGAATCACAAAAAGAGTTTGTTTGATATCTGCATGAATTTAAATGAGTAAATAAATATTACTTTAGATTTAGCCATCGCATAAAGTATTTTTGTCCTCATTCTGCTTGCTCTTCGGCTGATGATTGATCACGTGGTTGTACATTTATGTTTTTCTTTAAAAATCAAACATTTTTGAATGTAATAGCTAGAACTTAAATTATTTGATATTCAATTGAATGAATGATTTTAATATCATTACACGAAACTTCAAAGGGATTTGAAATCGCAAAGCACAAAATCAACCAATCATAATAATTCTAAGCTATGAAGTTAAAACAGATGCCACAAAAATTTCTTTGAGACCACTTTTAAGAACGATATTTCGAAAAGAAAAGAAAAACCTCAAAGGAGTTTTAAATATGAACGTGCGTGGACATGTGAAGTTATTTCATAAACTGAAGATTTTTGGGTATGAAATGAATAAATTCCTTTGTGCAACAAAGTAGCAATGGCAAACAACGTATATCAAGCACAAAATTAGCAAAGTATGTTCGCATTTGTCAAAGCATTGAAGACATTTTACTCTGAGACAAATATGGAGAGTCGTTTCAGTAGAAAGACTTAGTTCTTTTGATAGACAGGCATTTAGGGTAGCTTTGTAGAACAATTTCTTTTTTTTTAAACTGTCCCACTCGTACTTCTAGTTTTATTGCATTGGTTGGTGTAAAACAGGAGAGAATTTTCCGAAGTACAATAGTTATCCAAAAGTCAGAAGTAATGGATTTGAGTGCAATTTTAATGCAGCAAAATAAAATTTATAAATGTTTCAAAGCTCCCCCTTCTTACTTCACAACATCACAAGATTTCTATCATTTACAGTAAATATGAATACATACCTTTGTGTGAACTATCGTGTGAGGATAAAAAAATTGCGTGGACGTTCGAATCGCTTTCAAGTTCGTATTCAACCAGAAAAAACGTAGTTTTTACTTTATCAAAATGCGCAATAAACAAAACAAAAATTTATCCGAGAATTGTAAGATGTACTATATAGGTGCTCTATATAGTTCTTCAAAGTGAATATATAAGGATTTTTTTCTGAAAAAAGTGATTCTACCTAAAAGAATTTGTTTTTTAAATATAAAATCAGCTTGAACTAAGCCATGAATAATTGCAAACCGTAGACGTTTTGTAACCATGACGCCGAAAATTAGTTTCGCTAAATAAGTATTAAAAACAATGAGCTAGACTTATTCTCGTCGTTATTATTATATGAAAAATTAAAAGAACGTCAAAAACGGTCAAGTGAGGATAAATTCCAATCCGCCATTGCTCAAAAAAAAAAAAAAAAAAAAAAAAAAACTTTAAATTTTAATTTTATTTATTAATATTACAATTCCATTTTATTCTTTAAAAGCAGCAGAACACGGAAATAGCTTCAGCGTTGCAATTAAAAACTAGCCAAGGAATGTTGCACAGAATTTCTTTCTCCATGATAGCAAATTGGATTTACTTTGGGGCTTAGTCGCAAACATAATAAAAGTAATTGGTTCTGAAATATTTTTCACTTTTCCAATTTAAATTACTTCGTCAAATCTAATCGATGCTTTCTTTCATACATAAATATTTCAGAATCTTTTTTTTTTTTAAACTAAAGTAACCCTCTTTCAAAAGGTAGAAATAGGTTTTCAATTGAGTTAAGGTTCAAAATTTCTTTATTTTGTTGAGTCTTTCTGTAATGGGTTGTATGTTCGAAAAATTTAATGCATTTCTTAGCATTACACATAAATCTTCTTCTGATTTTTTTTTTTTTTTGTTAAAAGTGCCGTTAAATCGAATGTAAATCATCCTTTTTTAAGTCATCATGTTTTTACACACTAAGCTATAGTAGGATTTTTTCCGAAGGATATTTTATTCTTTTCTGCTTGCCGCTTATCCGCTTGGAGCCAGAAAAATCATTACGCAGCTGTTGGCGTTTCCCAGCTGTATAAAATTACCATTCTTTGGCTGTATTTTAGTCTTTACAAAGATTTTAGAAGGATTTGGCTCAGTTTCTTTACACTGAATCTCATTTGGCTTAGTGGTTACGACTAATGCTTTTGACCCAGACTAGGCACCCTCGATTCACGTGGAAAAGTAGCTACACACTCAACTTGTGATCACGGGACGCGGGAGGAAACCAAACGTCAGCAGCCAACAGAAGCAAATCCACCGCCAAAGACGAAAGAAAACAAAAGCGACCAAGAACAAGATTACACGACAGAACAAGTTGGGTTTTTTTGGGATTTTCACCCCTCTGTATCTCAACTCCATGAAGACCCTGGAGTTGATTTTTGGTACACTCAATCTCTAGTGGCCCCTGACGCCGTAAACCAAAATACAATCCCCTGGACCATCAGGGGGAGGAGGTATTAAAGTTATAAAATCGCTGTTCAAAAACGTTTTCGCTTTCTTTGACAGGGCTACAGCCCAGACGAAAAAAGGAATCAAGCTGAAATTTCACACACACATTCCTTGTGCCCTACTGATGTGCCTTTTGTGCCATTTGACCCCCCCTCCCCTCCCCCTCGTTTTTACCCCCCAAATTGTCACTCACTTTTCAAAGTGAAGTGGTTGCTTGGTGAGCAAAAAGCTTCCCGCTAAACAAGATAAACAATTTAAAAGATCTATCCATATTTCTGAGGAGTTGAAGGTGGGAGGAGGTTCTAATGGAAGTAGCTGTGATGAAAAAGGAGAGGAGGGAGGATAATAGTTTGGCAGATACTTGGCGGGCAAACTAGATATCATAGCTTTTTATGGCTGAGGGTTTTTGGGTTTAGGATGCAGGTTTTCTTTTTTGTGCGGAAAAGTTCAAGGTTTTCTTGGCGGGGAAATTTTTACAACAGGGTTGTTTTTGATGAGATTTTCCAGTTTAGAGGTAATGAGTGCAGTTTTAAAATCACGTGACTTTCAGGGTTTTGGGAATTTCCGATGCAGCTAAATTTTCGTGCGGTTTCTAGGTACCTGAAAAATGCTTTTGCAGTTATTTGTACCTTGTCAAGATGTATTATAACTGTTGTTATTGATTAACAAATGCGTGAATTTAAGCCCCTTTCACAAGACACTCTTATATCCCGCATGTCCCAGCATTCCGTTTTCTATCAGCAGTCAATTAGCACTAAAATGGATCTGCATTTAGTACATACCAATACTGGCTAATGTGTGGTACCTTACTGCTTAAAATGGAACTGTTAGGTGAAAGTTGCGGGACGGTGATGTACTGTTTGACCACGGATTGTATGTAATTTGGCAATCTGCCAATAAAGACGATTCCATCTGAATGAATCTAGCAGGGGAGAAGGGAAAATAACGATGGGATTTTGATGCACGCGTTTTTTAATGTCACTAGTGCCTTATTCATTTATTTCATTTCCAAGAATGAAATAAGAGGAAACAAAAGTAGTTACCATAAAATAATACCAGAAAATAAAATGCTTTCATTTCGTTCAGGAACGTAAAAGCAAAATAGTAAGCTCAAAACTTTGTTTTGAATAAATAAATCAATTTTTGCCGTGAGAATATCCATCGAATATACTTTAGATTTAAAAAATGTTGCTGTGAGCAAATTTTCATTTTTTACAAAACTAAGGCTAAATAATAGAGAGGCAAAGTTGCACATCTGAAACAAACCAACCAACATCCCTATAAAGTAATAGATACGTCCATTTCCGCCTATAAACCGGATATTAGTCTTTCCATGCAAATGATGGCCAGACAGTATGAGTGTTCGTCGCGTGAGGGTTACGAAATGTGACGGTCTAGTCATCAACCGATATCAGAAACTTAGGAGTCGATCCTCGTTGACACCACAGAGTAACGTTGCAGTAACGTCTTCAGTTCGTTGCATTGTGACCGGTCACTGATTAAGTGTTGCATCGACGTCGAAATGAAGTCACATTAAACACATCACAGATGTGTTGATAACTAACATAATGAGACTCTTCTGAGAATCCACAATTCTGTGACTTTGTGACAGGGACCCATTATGACTCGCAGTTGCGTGCCTGTAGCTTTGCCGTGACATGTTGAGCTATCAGGTGATTTCTAATCATTAAGGAGCACGAATAACACAGCCCTCCAAAACTCGTATCACGAAAAAGTGATTGTTCGGAAATGAGTTACTTATACCCCACTTAGTGCGTTGCTTTTAAATATGGCATTCATTTTTATCAATCCCACAAGGATTTTTTTTAAACAAAAAAGCCTGTTTACATATTCTGGAAGAGTGAAGATAGTGTAATTCAGTGGCGCCGACTCCATGGGGCCTGAGGGGACCCGAGCCCCCTCAAAAATATTTTTTAGGGGGCAGAGCCCCCCCCCCCAATAAATCAAGAAAATTATTAGTCATTTTATGCTTTCTAAACTCATAAATTTATCTTTTATTTTCCTTGTTTGAAGATAGTTTACCTTGTAAAATACATTCAGTAATGAGTTAAAACAAATAATTATTATGGTAGTAAGCATTTTAACTGAAAACGAGTGGTGTGAATAATGATGGTGTTACGGTGCTGCAAGCACACTAAGAATTTGTCCCAGTGCGCGAACTTACGGGTCAAGTCTTGCTAGTGGGCAGCGCTGCGGCGCGCTCCTCTAAGTATTGCTGATCTGGGAAAAATATATGAGTCTTTGATTTTGTATATTAAATGGGAGGCATGATAGTTTTGAATGCTTTTGGGAATTGTGTTTAAAAGGAAAACCTTCACAAAATGATGATCCTTTCGCTTCTTCGAAATCGACGTATACCAAAGAAGTATGAAAATATAACAAAGCCAGCTCACTGCACACTTTCAAAATCCCAAAGTACTACAAGGCAATACATTGTGGTTAGTGAAATGGTACAATCTTGCATTATTGGGCAGTTGACATCAACTGGACACATAGGCCATTGCAGTTGAACAAGAGTGCTTGCTTTTATTTAACAAAAGTGAAACAAATTTTGAAAAATCAAGTGAGTTTTTCAAAAATGACCTAGACATTGCGAAACTGCGTTTACACTTGAATATGTCAACCGATATCACTTATGAAAAAACAACTTGTCTTAAAAAACATTCGTTAATTAAATTACCTTTTTACAAAAATACTGTGTGTGTTTGTATTTATTGTTTCCTTTTTTCAAAGCCAAAAAATATGTGTCAGGCTTGTCGAGTTTTCGGGGTTCTAATGTTGATTAAATGACTTTAAAATGCTTTAAAAAAACTTTGAAGCTCACTATTTTTGATCTCAAGTTTAGAAAATTTCCCGCGGCAGGACCCCCCCCCCCGCCCTTTTTTTTTTAAGTCGACATCTCTAGGAGTGCCCTTCTATGCAAGTCAAGTGCCCTACCTTTTTCAATGCCTCGCTATGGCACTGCACGGCTCTTCGTAGAAAAGAACAAAAAACTGTCTCTTTCTAAGACAAGTGACATGATCTAGTTGAACTAGAAAATTTGTATACCATTTTTTAGATTGTTTTACGGTAAAAACGCCATGTCACGTTTGTCTGTTTAAATTAAACACTAGAAAATATGTAAATTGACATTTTCAAGGTAAAAACATCTGACCTTTATTTGGGGGGGGGGGGAACCTCCGTGGGATTGCATAACCACCTAAACCCCCGGTGATGTCTAGCCCCCTCAATAATTTTTGCAAGTCGGCGCCGCTGGTGTAATTTGAAACTGACAAACTAATTTACGCATCAAATAATTGGAAATGGCATGCTAAATATTTATGTTAATTTTGTAGTAATTAGAACCGTTACCATTGTTTAATATATACTGTAAAAAACTTAGAGACGTTCCTGGAAAATAATGGGCAGGTAATGTGCCTAATTTCTGCCAGTAACATATCTGAAAAAAAAAAGAAAGAAAAAGTTTTCCCGCTAAAAGTGAGTAATCTTCCTGAATTTACCTGGAATCTCTCTGAAGAATTCAGAAGCCTTCTCAATAAAATCTAATCATTTTCTGGAACAAATCAGGAAACTAACAACAAAACTTAGATGTGTTTACAATAACAGTTTGGTACCTTTAAGATTAACCACGACGCTCCTAAGGATTCTCGAAAATGAAAATTTTATACGTGCATTCAGTTCATAAGATTTCATTTTCAAAATCAAATTTCGATCAAAGTACAGAGTTTAATGAATTTAGTTCATCTAAGATATCCATTTCAAAATGAAATTTTGTAAAAAGTATGGAACATCATATTGCAAACAACTTTGGTAAACGTAATTAAAAATAGGTGAAATAATTTTAGGTATCCTTATTTACTTTTTAGATATACTGCCGTTTGACGTGTAACTATGCAATTAATATTTTTATCCAAAAAACCTAAGCATTTTCTTTTTACTGAAATAAGATATCAAAATCTGTGTTTGCAGTAAGCGGGAAAAAAACATGTTTGAGAGCAATACCACCTGCGTTGGGTCAATTTTCTTATGCAGAAAATAATTTAAAATTTCCTGGTCGGACTTGCATTCATCTGTGTTTTTCAGGAAAACTAATTACGCAACCACGAGAAAATCTTTTGCATTAAATACTACGAAATCTTTCTCTTAAAAACTTTGTTTTCTACATTGAATTTAAAAAGAAGATGCTATCCGGGAACTAACTGTGTTAACGTCTTGTCCTTACGTAATTTAAGGAAACCTAATTATAGCTACTCACATTCTTTTCAACATTTTTTTTCTTTTAATTTCCATAGTTATTTGTTTTGAAGATATATTTGAAAAAAGACAAAAGAAAAAAAAAGTCTCTTACGTAATAATAATTTATTTTACTTTAGTATATTTCAATATATATCGCTCATAAAGCAACAGAGTTTTCTTTTAAACTGCATTTCTTTACGTAAGTGTTCAAGGAAGGATCCAGCTTCTGGTTTTGAAGGGGGTCAATTTCGATAGGGGATGGGCTCAAGTGTCCTTTTTAGACCTAAATAGGTGTCTTGGACCAAGTTTTTGAAATATGAGATTTGAAACGCAGATTTTAGCTATCTTTGGTCACTTTAGGGGTGGTGAGTCATTTTGGACTTTGGCCAAGGATTCCCGGCCACTTCGCGAAATGGCAGGCCAAAGTAGAAAATACAATATTAATTGCAAGTATTTCGGGTTTTGGCCAAACCTCTTGGCCAATTCGCGAATTGGCCAGCCATTTCGCGAACTGGCCGAACTTCGGGCTTTGGCCGTAACATATATATTTATTACAATTAGTTATTTATCCTATTCCTAACATTTAAACCTTTTATGTGACAATTCTTTTATCTCAAGTAAAGTTTTGATAATGTATTTATTAATTCATTTGTTATTAATATTAATTTGTAAAGGAGAAAAGAAACATTTGCAGCCGCGTTCGCAAAATTTTTGCACAAGTATTTAGCAATCCAAGAATCATAAATGGAAATTCACAGCTTTTTCACTACCCGCAAATGCAATGGTTTTTTTTTTTCTAATTTTTCTTTCTGGGGAAAAAATAGGAAAAAAAAAAAAAGGAAAAACTTTAATTAGTCTGGCGAATTTTTTTCGAAAGCTTTTGCCGATCCGCGGGTGAAAAAAAGGTCCAGAAACACTGAGTTAGGGTGTTTGTGTACTTGGCTCAGGAGCTCAATATAGTAGTTGATCCTCGCTGCATATCGTCTAACCTACTAAAAATTCACTGAAAAAAAGAAAGTACAGGGGGCTGAGCAGGGGACTCCTGAATTTATATTTCTCGGAAGGGGGTGGGGGGGGGGGCGAGTTTCAATTTTCTGAACAAACTCCAAATTTTACCGAGCAATAAAAAGCGAGCACGCATAAACAACCGAATCTAAAAAGGGACATAGATACATAAGCATCATTCAATAACAATGGTGATAATAATAATAACAATAACAAAAACAGTTTAGAAAAAAACGCTACAAGATTGCAATGAATGGCTCCAAATTTGCCGAATCGTCACATTAAATTTGCCTACTAAGGACATTTTTTGGGAGGTCACAGAGACCTCCCTTTTCCCGTGAGCTCCCTTG